>NW_008827638.1:0-1481 GCF_000691245.1 Trypanosoma grayi
CCACAGCCACTAGAAGCAGCCGAAGCGGGAGCCGAAAGAAGTGTGGTGTCCACCGACAACAAAAATAGCAGCGATATGACGCGGCTTAGTGACAGCGGCGTGCGGCGGCGGAATGAGACGGTGTGCGGCGACGGAGAGCAGAGCCGCTCGTTTGATTGGCCATCGCGGTCGGAGGATGAGGAGGACCACCCCAACAGCAGCAAGTGGGTGCGGACGGAAGGGCCGACGGCGCAAGAGCTGCTGTCGCTCTTTCGAGACGCGCGGGACTCTCCGTTTGAGTTCCTTCTGGGCGACGAGGATTGCGCGGCACGCTTCCGCCGCAGCTGCTCTGTCTCGCTGAGCACGAGCAGCTTCGGCGTGTGTCTTGGCCGCGGCAACTACGGCTTTGTTGTTCCTGCCGTGCTCAGGACCGACACAGGCGAGGCAAAGGAGAACGCAAGGGACAAAAGCAGAAGCTTCTGTCGCAGCGATGACAACGTCATGCGTGGGACGGAGCCGCGTCCGGTGGTGGCCATCAAGGTCAGTCGTCTCCAGGCAGCGTGGTCACTCGATGAGGTGGTATTCCTGCGCCGCGTCACGGAGCGTCGCCAGTCGCTGGAGCAGGAGGTGAAGGCACTGCAGGAGCAACTACAGGCAGCTGCCGGTGCAACGGATGCGGTGGAACGTGGCCCACTGGAGGCGCAGTTGCAGGATCGGAGCACGTTGTTAGGCGGAGCACGCCTTGTCTCAAGTCTCGTTGGTGATGTGATGTACGACGTCGCTCGCGATGCGCTGCTGCTCCCACTTGAGTTCTACCCTTCCTCCCTAGGCGACTGCATTCGGGCGCGGCGCAGGCGCAATTCCAGCTCATTTCCCACGTGTGGCATGTTCACCGACACCCTGACGGGCGGCGGCAGTAGCAGCAGTCACTACAACAACAACAACAACAATAACAGTGTTGGCGGCGGTAATGATGCTGTCATCACCCAATATTTTTCCGTAGAGGAGGTGCGTCATGTGGCGCGGAGCCTCTGCTACGCACTGCACTTCCTTCACACCGCCTGTTCCCTCTGTCACCTCGACGTGAAGGCGGAGAACATTCTTCTTTCGCGAATGTGGGGGCCGGAGGAGTGCGGCGCCACGATGTCCACCTTCTCGCTAACTGCCTGCAGTGACAGTGACCCGCTACCGCAGGTGGTGCTTGGCGATCTCGGTCTCGCGCAACCCCTCGGCACCCCAATCCAGCAGCTCGGCGACTTCAGCACGATGGCGCCGGAGGTGTACTGGGCGAGCGCGTGCAACAATGTCAGCTACGCCGCCTACCGTACCCCCGTGTTCAGTGGATCCAGTGATATATGGAGCGTTGGCTGTGTCCTGCTGCAGATGATGAATGGACTCGAGTATGGGGCGTGGGGTGCGTCTCATATATTCTCAGCGATGGAGGAGAATTTCGTCTCACCGGCGGTGTGTCACCCAGAGATGTGGCCGATGGAGCTGAACGA
>NW_008827639.1:0-1475 GCF_000691245.1 Trypanosoma grayi
GTTTCTTCCCCATACCCTCCATTATACTTTTTTTTAATTTTTGGCGATGCTATACGAATCGCTCCTTTTCCTCCTTTCTATGGATCGTTTCGATGTGTATCACTGTCTTCATGTAACTGTTGTTGTGGCCAGTTGGAGTGGCGGGCAAGGGACATGGTGTGACGACGCTTTAGTTTCCTTGCAGTGCCACACTAACCACGCGCCGCGTTGCTGCCGAGCGTGCACCAACACGCCCCAGCTCCAAGGCTTTCACGGCACTGTCGCTGCTGAGGTACTGAAGGGCCCAGGCACTTTTAACGTGCCTCTTTGAGGCTGGCTGTGAGGATTGTTGTTTGTGCGCTGCCCTCATTGCCGTTATGTTTGCTCTCCACTTCCTTCACTTGCTCCCGCTTGTCACAAGGCACACATACAAACACACGCACAGGGACAAGAGCCACCAGACACGTCACCACGAGGGCTGCGATGCTTTTCCCGGAAGAAGATGGACCACCGGGCAGCGTCCCCGCGGCGGCCAGCACTGAACCCGAGAAAACGCCAGGAGCCGAGAGGCGCGGGAAGACACGCAGAAAGGGTAGCGGTAAGGGACGCAACCCGTTGCGTGTGGTACAGTCAGCTGGTGTCGTGAAAGCTAAGCACTTTGATGGGGCTAATTCCCACTCGCAGGTGGATGCCGCTCCTGCCGCTTGCACCACTGTCCCTCCGCTGGCGAGCAGGCAGCAAGGGTGTAATAAGGCGCCATTCCCCACGGGCAGTGACGGGCTGGTCGCGGACAGCAGTGCCTCGCAACAGCACGGGTGCCGGGATGAGCCGAAACGGGAACTGCCCACCCCACCGCCTCCAACGGGCAATTCGTCCCGTACCATTGCAAAACACGATGAGTCTGCTTGCAGTGGAGCACACGGGCTTGGCGAGGCTGCGCGCCACGAGACAACGCCGGACGGAAGTCGTGCTGAGGGCGCTCTTACAGTGGCAATGCATGCCGTTAGTTCCAGGAGGGAGGAGCCGTGTGAGTGCCGTTGTGGAGAAACAGAGAAGGTTTTGAACGGCTCTGAGAGCACCGGACTCAACGGTGCATCTCTAGACGCCCAAGTAGCACCCCCCGAGCCGTCGCCCCGCCTTGATGTGCCGCCGTCCCCTGCTGTGTACTCGCCACACCTGAAGGATGCTTCCTCTCACAGTGGCCGAGTATACAGTTTCTCTCTGCGCTGCTGGGTGTTGTGTCCCCTTGTGGCGATTCTGGTGGCGGTTAGCATTATGACGATGATACTGTCCATTGCAGCTGCACGGACAAGCTCAAGAGTTGCCTTAGCTACTTTGCATAGCGTGATTTTTGCTAATATGGAGACGGCCGTGGGTCGCATGACGCTCTCCAAGATGGTGCGCATGGCGACTTCAACAGGCAGCATGTACTTCTCCAATAACACCTTCCCGAATCCCGTAACGGACAAGCTGATGCCGCTGGAGAATGGCATGAT
>NW_008827640.1:0-962 GCF_000691245.1 Trypanosoma grayi
AGCCTGACGGCGTGCCTCTTCCTGAGCCTGACGGCGTGCCTCCTCCTCAGCGTGACGGCGTGCCTCCTCCTCAGCCTGACGGCGTGCCTCCTCCTCAGCCTGACGGCGTGCCTCCTCCTGAGCCTGACGGCGTGCCTCTTCCTCAGCCTGGCGGCGTGCCTCCTCCTCAGCGTGACGGCGTGCCTCTTCCTCAGCCTGGCGGCGTGCCTCTTCCTGAGCCTGACGGCGTGCCTCCTCCTCAGCGTGACGGCGTGCCTCTTCCTGAGCCTGACGGCGTGCCTCTTCCTCAGCCTGGCGGCGTGCCTCCTCCTCAGCGAGGAGCCTTGCCTCTTCCTCAGCGTTACGGCGTGCCTCTTCCTGAGCCTGACGGCGTGCCTCTTCCTCAGCCTGACGGCGTGCTTCCTCCTCAGCATGACGGCGTGCTTCCTCCTCAGCCAGGAGCCTTGCCTCTTCCTGAGCCTGACGACGTGCCTCTTCCTGAGCCTGACGGCGTGCCTCTTCCTGAGCCTGACGGCGTGCCTCTTCCTCAGCCTGACGGCGTGCCTCTTCCTCAGCCTGGCGGCGTGCCTCTTCCTCAGCCTGGCGGCATGCCTCTTCCTCAGCGTGCCGGCGTGCCTCCTCCTCAGCCAGGAGCCTTGCCTCTTCCTGAGCCTGACGGCGTGCCTCTTCCTCAGCCTGACGGCGTGCCTCTTCCTGAGCCTGACGGCGTGCCTCCTCCTCAGCCTGACGGCGTGCCTCCTCCTCAGCGTGACGGCGTGCTTCCTCCTCAGCGTGACGGCGTGCCTCCTCCTCAGCGTGACGGCGTGCCTCCTCCTCAGCGTGACGGCGTGCCTCCTCCTCAGCGTGACGGCGTGCCTCCTCCTCAGCCAGGAGCCTTGCCTCTTCCTCAGCCTGACGGCGTGCCTCTTCCTCAGCCTGGCGGCGTGCCTCTTCCTGAGCCTGGCGGCGTGCCTCCTCCTCAG
>NW_008827640.1:1132-1474 GCF_000691245.1 Trypanosoma grayi
TGCCTCTTCCTGAGCCTGACGGCGTGCCTCCTCCTCAGCCTGACGGCGTGCCTCTTCCTCAGCCAGGAGCCTTGCCTCCTCCTCAGCCTGACGGCTTGCCTCTTCCTGAGCCTGACGGCGTGCCTCCTCCTCAGCCTGACGGCGTGCCTCCTCCTCAGCCAGGAGCCTTGCCTCTTCCTCAGCGTGACGGCGTGCCTCTTCCTCAGCCTGACGGCGTGCCTCTTCCTGAGCCTGACGGCGTGCCTCCTCCTCAGCGTGACGGCGTGCCTCCTCCTCAGCCAGGAGCCTTGCCTCTTCCTCAGCCTGACGGCGTGCCTCCTCCTCAGCCTGACGGCGTGCCTC
>NW_008827641.1:0-1471 GCF_000691245.1 Trypanosoma grayi
TACGCAGAACGCTGACCTTTGCAACAACGATACCAACACGCCACAAAGCAAAACTGAGAAAGTCACATCAGCTGATGGAGTCGCAACGCCGCCTTCACAGCCTGAGGAGCCAATGCAGAATGGAGATCATCCTCCCGAGACGGAGGAGGAACCAGAACCGGAGCAAGAGAGCGAAGAGCCTGCAATGCAGATGGGTGAGCCGAAGGATGAGGAACCGAAAGAGGGCCATGTTGACGAAGTAGAGCAGCCGAAAACGATTGGCTCTGCAAAGGCGGGGAAGACAAAACACACCATCCGTTTCCGTGGCGCCAAGTGGGGAACAGTGCTCGAGAAGAACTCTGCGGAGCTGGAGGCGGCCTTCAAGAAGGACGTGGTGGAGGCAACTGGACTGGACGACCAACGTATTGAGAAGCTGCAATTCCGCTTTACTGATGCGATGGTCGCAAATTTCTTTGTGCGCCACCAGAACGACGCTGAAAAAATGGCAGAAGTCCACGCTACGCTGCAGTCATACAACTTCCCGCGTACTACCGGCGTTTACCGTGGCAGGGGTTTTTTTACCGCCCGCATCCCTGGAGCCAAGTGGGCTCCAATTCTGGCGAGCAATCGAACCGCTGTGGAGTCTTCATTCAGGCGAGATGTGCGGGAGGCTACAGGGATGGGAGATGCCTCTATTGGAGATGTGGCGTTCGAGGCCACGGATGCGCTTCTTGTGAAATTCTCCCTGCGGCACGGCAATCAGGCTAACAAGAGGGATATGTTAAACAAAACTCTGCAGTCGTACAAATTTCCGCATACTACGCATTTGTATGGTGGCAAATCGAAGCATATCGTTCGATTCCGCGGCGACAAGTGGGGAACAGTGCTCGAGAAAAAACGCGCTGCACTTGAGTCCGCCTTCAAGAAGGATGTGGTGGAGCTGACTGGACTGGACGAGAAGCGCCTTGTGGAGTTTGACTTCCAGTTCAGCGATGCCATGGTCGCAACTTTCTCTGTGATCCTCCACAACGACGCCGAGAGGATGGACGAGGTGCACAATACGCTGCAGTCGTACAGCTTCCCTCACACGACCGCTCTGTATGGTAAATCGTAGAAGGATTCTTCGAATCAATATATCAACGGAACTCAATAGTCTAGAGATTGTTCATCCAGGGAAAAGTATTTGTACAACAACTAGTGGTGCCGACGATTATCGCGGACACCAATATCACTAAGGAAAAGTATAATAACATGATACGAAAGACTCTCAGGATCATGGTGCGGATCCGCGCATATGTGAGTGATTCTGTGTGAATATTTATATCATTATATATATTGTGTGATAGCACCGTTTATGCCGTTTCCTGTTTCCAAAGGCGGCGATAGAGCCCGGCGAGTCGTAAGAATTGATTTTGTGAAAAGCCCGGGAAGGTAGAGAACAACATATATTTTTTTTTGGATGAACATGGTGAAAAGCTTGGGGGAAAACAAT
>NW_008827642.1:0-1468 GCF_000691245.1 Trypanosoma grayi
TGCGTGTCTTTGGGTGCGGCACACGCGTGATCACGGCAATTTTTGGTGTGTGTGTGTGTGTGTTTGTGTGAGAGAGAGAGAGAGTGTGTGTATGCCCGTGTGCGGTGTTTTCTGCGGAGGAGGAGTGAAGAGGCTGAATACAGTTTGGCAGTAAGACGGGAAGTTTGAAGGCGTTCGTGCGATACCTGTATGCGGAAGGCTTCTTCTTTAAATAGTACAACTACTAATGATGTTCTGTTTGTTTTTTATTATTACCATTTTGTATTAGCGAGTGAGGAATAATGACGCATTCCACAGACCTTCAGTGGCTGCTGGTTCGCCAGAACAGCAAGTACCTGCAGAAGCGCAACGGCATCCGCCTGAGCAGCGACCCCTTCAACAACAATGCGAACTGGACGAAGCGCCACTCTGGCCTGCTCAATGCGAAGGCGGCAGTTGTGAAGACGAAGGGTGACTGCATCATCGTGACGACGAAGAACGGCGACGCATGCAGCAAGCCCAAGTCGATGTACAAGAAGACGGTGATGGATGCCGGCGTGAAGGCGTCTGCTGTGAAGAAGGCCGTCGCTGCGGTGCGCCCCGACCTCGCCCATGTGGCGTTCCGCCGCGCGCGCAAGATGGCGTACACGGTGAACCGCATGAAGAAGGTTCAGGCCGCCCGCAAGGAGCGCTCGTCGAAGATCACATTCCAGCGCAAGGCTGTCCGTCCGAAGCGCCACTGAGAGTCTCCCGACGAGGGTTGGTGGGGATGTGACACTTGCGAAACGTGGTGCCATACTCATTCTAGTACGTTTGCTTTTCTTTTTGTGATTCTGTCCTCTGCTGTACTTGTATGCGTGGATTATTTTCTGTGCGTGGTTGAGGCTTCTTTCTACTACCGTATGGTTCTGGACTTCGCTCCCTGTTGTGCGTGTTCTTTTTGTTTTCTGTAATGGAGTTCCTGTGGCGTTTAAAGCAGAGCTTGAAATGATGCCCGTAACACTATGCAACGCGTTGTTTGAGGTGTTGGGCGTACCGGCGGGTTCGGTCTTGCGAGAGAACATTCTGCGGTCTGCTTCCGCCCTCCTGGGAAGCAGTGACATGGACGCCGTGATCCCTCCTGCCGATGGCATAGGGGAGGCTTCGGTGTCCGACTTGCTCATCCCGCTCAACGAGGAATTCAATGCGGCGGCGGATCAACTGGCGGCGCTGTGGATCGCAGCAAAATTTTGGGGTGTGTCGCTGCAGCGTGTCTCCTTGATGTCTTTAGTGACTGATATCATCTTTCAGTTGGAGGATTCTGACGAGTTGGATGCGCAGAGAGAGGCATCATACGATACAATGGAGATCGTTCACCGGCTTTGCAAGGCGGAAGTAGTCTTGCTGCGGCGTCACGGGTACATTGTACCTGGCGTGTCTTTGGGTGCGGCACACGCGTGATCACGGCAATTTTTGGTGTGTGTGTGTGTGTTTGTGTGAGAGAGAGAGA
>NW_008827643.1:0-1464 GCF_000691245.1 Trypanosoma grayi
TTGCCGGACGGGCCGCCAGAGACGGCCTCCGTTGCGATTGGGTAGCACACGTTGATAATGATGTTGAAGACGAAATTCGCCAAGAGCACAAAGGACGAGCCCTTCGGACGGAAAGAGCGCGGGAACAGATCCTGCGCGAGCACAAAGAAGCACGGCCCAACACCAAACTCGAACGCGGCAATGAAGACGGCGATGCCAGTGATCGCAACGCCATTCTTCACGTTCGTCTCGGCGACATCGGGGTACACAGGGATGCCGCACAGGAACAAGCACGCAACGGAAGCAGCGAGTGAGGCACCAAGGAACAGCTGCCGCATCGTGAAGAACGAGGCGAGTGGGATCGCCACCAGAGACGTCACGAAGTTCCAAAGCATCACCACGAAGTTACCCACAAGAGCCTCCATCCCCAAGCTGCTCATGATCGTCGGGGCGTAGTTCATCACGGCGTTGATGCCAGTCAGCTGCAGCGTTCCGGAGACCGCAACACCCATCAACAGGGGGCCAAGCATCTGCGCATAGCTGTACTCGTTCGGATCAAGCGCAGCACCCTCGCCGCCCTCCTGCTTGCCACCCACGAAGCTCGTCTTGCTCTCGCCAAGGACAATGCCAAGCAGGATCATGATCACCGACAGCAGCGTCGAGAAGGCGCACAAGCCCTGCATGCGACCAGTCATGTTCGCGTCCTTGTCAAAGTTCACACTTTGCCCAAGAGCAAGACCCATCGCGGCGCCGAACATAATGCCGAAAGTGGTGAACACCTGGAACAGCACGCCGTCCACCTTCACATGCTTTGGGTGCGCGTTCTGGTCAACATACATCGGACAGGCAACACACACCAGGCCAAGCACAACGCCGACTAGCAGACGGCCAGTGCACAGCACCCAGAATTGATCTGTAGCCGAGGCCACATGGTACATCACAGACGACACAACGCCGACGATACCAACAATCAGGAACGACACCTTGTGGCCAAACTTGGCAGCGAACTGACCGGCAAAGATAGAACCGATCATCGCGCCAACAATCATCGCGCCAGCGAAAATGCCGTTGTAGACAGAGCTGTAGCCAATCGGATTCATGCATTTCTCATCGCCGTACACCCAGTTGCACCTGTCATCCCCGAGGCACTCGCCCTCATTCAGGTATGCCCCCTCACAGGTGAAATCCTTCCACCCACACATATTCTTATCGGTGTTCCACGCGCACTCTGCATTGGGCACCGCCTCACACGCAACCGGTGTGTTGTACAGCGAGCAGTCGGTCGACGTCAGGTAGAAGTTCGCGTACACTGCCACGAACGCAATCGAGTACCCGTACAGATTTCCACCCACCACCTGCACCTGCGCAACCTTGAGGTTCTCCATCGACATGAACGGCGGGGCGTCGTCGTGCTGGTCCCTCTCGTCGCGGTACCCATCGGGTGACTGCGAACCTGACATATCTTTGCGTTCGTCTGTGTCCAGA
>NW_008827644.1:0-1462 GCF_000691245.1 Trypanosoma grayi
ATCAAGACGGCGTGGACGCGCATGCAGCACAAGGGCCTCACCGACGACGTGCGCGTCTACAACGAGCTCTTCAAGTGGTTCGCCCTGATGGGGAACGTGAAGGACGTGATCGCGCTCAAGGAGGAGATGGACGCGGCGGGTGTGCACCCCGACTCGCAGACGTACGCGTGGGCGCTGCGGGCGCTCGGCAGGTACTACCCGCGCCACGTGGAGCGGCTCTACGAGGAGATGCTGCAGCGCCACGTGCGGCCCGACGTGCAGCTGTACAACACACTCATCGGCATCTTCGGCGACCTCGGCGACACCGCACGGGTGGAGGCCATCATGGAGGAGATGAAGCGGCGCGAGGAGTTCGGCACGCTGCAGATGACGCCCGTCACATTCGCCATCCTCATCCGCATCTACAGCAGCGACCTCGCCAAGGCGGAGGCGATGTACGCGGAGGCGAAGAAGCGCGGCCTCACCGACCACCCGCATGTGCAGACAAGCATGCTGCACGTGTACGCCAACCACGCGGAGGGGGCGGAGCAGCTCGCCAAGTTCCTCGAGGGGATCCCGGCGTGGCCCACGGATGTTTACAACGTACTGCTGAACAAGTACGGCAGGGCCGGCGACCGCGACAAGGTGAGCGAGCTCATCCGCAAGATGAAGGCGGAGGAGGTGGCGATGAACGACGTGACATTCGGCACCCTTATCACCGCCTACGCCCGCTGGGGCGACGGGGAGAAGGTGCGCGACGTGATCCAGCTGCTGAAGGAGCACGAGGGCGAGGTGTCGGCGGCGTTTTACTCCGTGCTGGCCTCCTCTCTCAGCAGAATGGGCGATGCGGACGGCGTAAGCAACGCCTGGGACGACCTCCTCGCGTCGAAGCTGTTCCCCGACACGGAGGTGTACAACCAGTTCCTGCTGCTCTACAGCCGGCAGCACAACACGGGGAAGATGCAGGCGGTGCTGAACAACATGATGAAGCACGTGCCGCCGAACCCCGTCACCGCCACGACGGTGCTCGACATGCTGGGCAAGTCCGGGCGCGTGGCGGAGATGGAGTCGCTCTTCGAGGACATGAAGTCGTCGCCCGACACGCTGCCCACGTCCGTGACGTACCACCAGATGATGAACACATACGCCAAGACAGGCGACGTGGCAAAGATGGAGAAGCTCCACGCGGAGTTCCTCGAGAAGGGCTACACCAACAACGCCGTCACGTACAACATTTTAGCAGACGGCTACGGCCGCGCGCGCCGCTTCGACCAGATGGAGGCGACGCTGCAGCAGCGCAGGGCGGCGGGGGTGCCGATGGACGACCTCATCTACTGCATCACAGCCACCGCGTACGGGCGGGCACGGCTCCAGAAGGAGGTGCAGCGCGTCTACGCGGAGGCCTGCGACCCCGCGGCGGCGCACCTGCTCACGCGCAAGGTCATCTGGGCCTGCATCGACGCCTTCTGCCGCTGCGCCGCCG
>NW_008827645.1:0-1460 GCF_000691245.1 Trypanosoma grayi
AAAAAAAAAGACCCAGAAGCACAATAAAACAATATATTGAAGGCGTCTAAGAAGTGGGGGCGAAGAGGACCAATTGGCAGCATTCGAGTATCCCACGAGGATATAACGCATATTCATGCTGCAGCGGACTCTCACACGCCTCACCGGCTGCGTGGCGCAGCTTCCGGGCTGCGTGCCGCTGCGCGAGAGTGACCCGGAGATGCACGCACTCCTCCGGGCGGAGCTGCACCGCCAGTGCCGCGGTCTGGAGCTCATCGCCTCGGAGAACTTCACCTCGCGCGCGGTGATGGAGTGCCTCGGCTCGGTGCTTACGAACAAGTACGCGGAGGGCCTTCCGGGGAAGCGGTACTACGGCGGCACGGAGGTGGTGGACGCGGTGGAGAACTTGTGCCGCCGTCGCGCCCTCGCCGCATTCCGCCTCGACGCCGATGAGTGGGGCGTCAACGTGCAGCCATACAGTGGGTCGCCGGCCAACTTCGAAGTGTACGCGGGACTGTTGCAGCCGCACGACCGCATCATGGGCCTAGACCTCCCCGCCGGCGGACACCTCACGCACGGCTACTACACCACCCACCGCCGCATCTCTGCGAGCTCCGTTTTCTTCGAGTCGCTGCCGTACAGCATCACACCGACCGGTGTGGTCGACTACGACGGTCTGCGGCGCACGGCGGAGGTGTACAAGCCGAAGCTTATTATCGCCGGCGGATCTGCGTATCCGCTCGACTGGGACTATGCGCGCTACCGCGAGACATGCGACGCTGTGGGGGCGCTCCTCATGGTGGACATGGCGCACTTCTCGGGACTGGTGGCGGCGCAGGAGCACAACAACCCCTTCGCCTACGCCGACATTGTGACGTCGACGACGCACAAGACGCTGCGTGGGCCACGCTCTGGCCTCATATTCTTCAGGAAGCATGTGAAGCGGGGGAAAGAGGAGATACATATGGAGGAGCGCATCAACAACGCGGTGTTCCCGATGCTGCAGGGCGGACCCCACATGCACCAAATCGCTGCGGTGGCAACGCAACTAAAAGAGGTCACCACACCCGCCTTCAAGGAATATATTGTGCGAGTGAAGCAGAACGCCAAAGTACTGGGGAAGGGCCTCATGGATGGTGGACACGCGTTGGTATGCAACGGCACGGAGAACCACCTGCTGCTGTGGGACCTGCGACCGCACGGCATCACCGGGTCAAAGGTGGAGAAACTACTGGACGAGGTGCGCATCACCGTCAACAAGAACACCATCTCGGGCGATAAGAGCGCCTTAACGCCTGGCGGAGTGAGGCTTGGAACGCCCGCACTCACCACACGCAACCTTAATGAGAGCGACTTTACACAAGTTGCGCAGTTTCTCATTCGTGCGGTGGATATTGGCAAGCGGCTGCAAAAGGATGTCGCGTCATCGAAGATGGTGGATTTCCTGAATGCGTGCAAAACCGACGCAGAGGTCGCGCGCC
>NW_008827646.1:0-1459 GCF_000691245.1 Trypanosoma grayi
CTGCTGCTGCAGTGAGTGCATCCGTGGGAAAGAGGAAGAAGAGACAAAAAAAAGGGAAAGGTGGGCCGTTGGCGCGCAGGGGAGAGGGGTGTGGTGGGTGTGGTGCAGCAGTGAACGCTGTGGGCTGAGCCGCGTGGTGGTTAAAGACTCCGCGTTTTTAAAGCAGGGCGGGCCCAGGGAAGTGCGGCGCAACATGAGCGAGAGGAAGGCGCGTGTGGGGGGGTGGGGGAGGGTGCGGCTGCAGCCGTGCGCAGATGAATAGAGAGAGGCGAGCCGCGCGAGAAGGAAGCAGAAAAAAAGAAAAAAAAAGAGAAGAGGGGCTCTGTGAGAGGGGAGGATGGAGTGCGCACCCCTTCCTATCATGTTGCCGCATTATCTCATGGTTAACAGAAGAAAAAGAAAGAAACAGAAGAAAAGAAAAGGGCCCCGCCCCTGCCTGTAGGGATGGCTGCACTCGGAGTGGCTCCATGGCCGCTTGATTCTGCTGTTTCTTTTTTTTTTTTCGTTTTGCTTTCTCCTTCGCTTGCCCCACCCTTCCCTCCGTCCTTCCCCGTCTGTATCTATCGCCATCACTCGCTCCGTCTCCCTGTTCTTGCTTTGCTCTCTCGCTGCGCGTGGCTCCACCGGTCTTCTTCCCGCACTGTCTGGGCGCGGAAGTCATCCGAGAAAAAACACAATAAAGCAGGTAGGCTGTAAGTTCTGAGTGCTGGTGTGGGGTTGTCCGATGGATGCGCGTGCTCTGTCGTTGGCGGAGGGGCTCGTGTCGGCGCCGTACATCCGCGCGGGCTCAGAGGCACTGCGCTCTTCCGAGCGTGTGGTGCGCTCCATCATTGCGCAGCGCCGCTGCCCTGAGAAGGGCATCTCCGACGGCGCGGTAGAGCTGCTGCTACACCAGCTCGCAATGATGGACAGCAACAACTTCCCAGCACACGTCGGCGCCGGCGAGCGGGAGGGGCGTGTGGCAGTGTCGCTTGTCGCGCGTCGCCACTACGGCCTTGCCCATGGCATCGGCCGCTCGGGCGACATCCTAAGCGACCAGCCCAAGGCGGCGGGCTCGAGTCTGCTATACCAGATGACGAACGACATGATGCTGGACCTGCTGCGGCTCGCGGGGGCGCCGTCGTTGGAGAGCGCCGTTGTGTTCCCGATGGCGACGGGCATGACGCTGGCGCTGGCGCTCCGCAGCATTGCGCAGCACAGGCGCGACGATAAGTGTTTGCGGCAGGGGGCTTCCGACGCGTCGGAGGATGACAATGGCGACAGCAAAAGCAAGGACAAAGGCACCGACGATGAGTCAGCGACGGAAACGAAGGAAAGCGATGACGGTAACTGCGCGCGGTACGTGATTTGGACGCGCATTGACCAGAAGACGGCACTGAAGGCCATTGAGGCGGCGGGGCTCCGGCCGGTTGCCGTGCCGCTGCGAAACGCGCCGGTGCAGCGGCACGGCAACCGCAGC
>NW_008827647.1:0-1458 GCF_000691245.1 Trypanosoma grayi
AAAAAAAAAAAACAATGTCCGTTTACTTGTCGTTGACGACCAGCGCGGAGATGAAGGCGGCACCGATGCCACTGCCGTCCTTCGCGAGGGTCGCCCGCACGTCGCACTCAGGGCCCAGAATGGTGTTTATGTTGTCCTGGAGCAGGCGGCGGAACGACGGCAGCTTCTCAAAAACAGACCCATCTATGGCAACCGTCGCACGGCCTTGCGTGTGCGTCTTCACGAGCGGAGCGCTGCAGAACATGGCGCTGACCTGCGCCGCGCGTCCGCGCACCAGGCGGCACACCTCACAGATCACGTGCAGGTCCTTCGTCTTCTTCACATCAACGTTGAACAGCTTGCGGATCACACCACGCGTGAACTGCAGACCGGGCATGCGGTCCGCCGCGACCATGCCCATGAACTTCGCCTCGAAGCTCCACGGCTTCTTCATCGCATTCACGAGGGCAGAGGGCAGGCAGTGCAGCTGCGCCAAGTGCACAATCATGCGGCGGGCAATCTCACCAAGGTACATGCCGGACACGATCTTCTCCTGCGCCTGGAAGCCATGGTTCAGTGTGATGGCGTCCATCGCCTCGTCGTAGGCAGTGATGGGCAGCACAAACTTGTACTTGGAGTCGAAGTTCCCGCACTCCATGTTGATGGGTGTCTGCGTCTCGCCACGGGCGGCCACGGCGGGGTCCTTCGTCACCGCAGAGGCCTTCTCAAAGTAGCACGCGTTGGAGCCGGTGCCAATGATGACACCGACCTGCGTGTCGGGGTCTTCAAAGTAGCGCGTCACCAGCGTTCCGACGGTGTCGTTGCACAGCGCCACCACCTTCACCTTCACGTTCACGCGCTTCAACGACGTCTGCAGGAGTTCCACCACATCCTTGCCCTCCACACCCTTCGTCGAGAAGCCCTTGGTCCACTTGATCAGCAGCCCGCGGTTCACGCTCTTCTGGTCAGTGGGGAAGCTGAACGTGAAGCCGAGTGGCACTGTGCGGTTCAAATCTTCCGGTGCCTTCTGCTGCATCATCGTCTTCACGCTGTTGGCAATGAAGTCGAAGAGGTCAGTCGCACCGCCTTGAAGCGCCTGCTGCGGGATCACAAAGCTGGAGTCCACGCGGCCCACGACCTTGCCCTCTTTGCACACAACGCGCAGCACGCGGAAATTCGTGCCACCAAGGTCAAGTGCGTAGAAAGCGCCTGTCGCGGTTTTCGGCTTCGCCTTGTAGACGTACGACGGGAGCATGCGAACTGTGCTTTCGCGGCCCTCGAGCCCCTCGATCATCTCGTGGAGCATGTACATCATCAGCTGCGTGAGCTGGTCCTTGCTCACCGTGAACTGGCTCGCCAGGGACGCCATAGCCATCCGCTGCTTCACGGACCGCATCGACTCGCTGTCATTTTCCTTTATGGCGATGTGCTGGAGCAGGTTGTTGAGGCGGTTAGACATGGCTGGATGATTCTTTTCTT
>NW_008827648.1:0-1452 GCF_000691245.1 Trypanosoma grayi
TGTTTCTCTTTTATATATATATATATATATATATATATATATTCATTGTCTCTATTTGGAAACTTAAAAGCCATAGGTAAATTCGAAGAGAACCCGAAACCACTATCCAAGTCTACACTTCCCTTTTCCATGTCAGGATATCCCGTGCCCAACCGGTATTGCACAGCATTCCAAGCCGGAGCTTGTAAAAAATACTCGCGGTCAACCAAGACGAGTTCAAGCAGCACCATGAAGGTGCGCTCTGCTGTCTTTGTGTTGGCCATTGCGTTGTGCTGCGCTTGCGGGTGCGTGGCAGCCGCGTCGGGGCGCGGTCTCTCCAGCACCGAACTGCTTTCTCAAATTACTCTGGACGGGCAGCCGGTTCTTTCTGGAGCGGTGCCGTCGCTGGGTGAGGGCGGGCTTAGGGTAAGCGGCGTGGTTGCGGACATGGTGAAGCAAGGAGGGGCTATGCCAATAGGCAAAGAAATGTTGGCCAATATTGGTGCTGGCAAAAGCGAGGCGCCACATGCCGGTGGAGAAGCGCACCAAGAGCCACTGGCAAAAGGGGGGGTCGACTTCGTTACGGAGTCCGCCCGGGCCCTGGACAAATTGTCGCTCGACCCTATGCTCAAAGAAAGGCTTCCAACAGCTGAAGACAAGTTGAGGGCAGAAAAGAGGGCCCGGGAGGCGGCGGAGGCGAATAATAAGACTGAAGGCGAAGAAAGCCAGGCGAAAAGGGGCACTGCCAGTGAGGAGGTGGCGCAGACAGCGGCCGAAACCCCGGCGGAAGCCGCAGGGGATACGGACAAATTGTCGCTCGACCCTATGCTCGAAGAAAGGCAGCCAACAGCTGAAGACAAGGCGAGGGCGGAAAAGACGTTTGCGGAGGTAGGGCCCGGTCAAACAGCGGACGGTAGTGCTGGCGTCGCGCGGTCGCTTTCGATGCTGTTTCTTCTTGTGGCAGTGGCGTGTGCCGTCGCTTGGTGAGTGCGGTAGCTCGGTGGGTGTCCTTTTTTTTTTTGTTTTTGTTTTTTTTGCCCCCCGCCGGAGTGAGCCTCCGGTCGTCCGGGGCCGCCCCTCACCCCCTTTTGTGTTTTGGCTGCTTTTTTTTCTATACGCACTAACTTTGCTAATTGGCTATACACCCGCATTTTTCCATACAACGGCGCCCCGCTGCCAGCCAGTCTGGGGGGGGGCTCTTTCTTTTTTTCGCGCGTCTTCGCCCAGGTTCGCGAAAGAGCGGGGGGCGTCGATTCACGGGCCGGGCGCGCGCCGACAACACACGCGCCTGCATCTTTATATGCTGGAAAAAAAACGGTAACTAAAGCAATTTGATTTTTTTTCTTTTTTGCCGTTGCCCGCGCGACCTTCGAGACCGAGAGGGGGGCACGCCATCCCCTAAAAGAAGCGGGGCCGCATGAGCGGCCACCTATACACATTTCTCTTTTTTGCTTTGCGCTTTTGTTTCGCCCC
>NW_008827649.1:0-1451 GCF_000691245.1 Trypanosoma grayi
TCTTCTGCCTGCCCCCACTCATTGCGCAGATCAAGAATACGATGATGACGATGCGCTGCGTGCTGCTGGTGTGTGCGCTGTGTGCGTGGTGCGCCTGCGGGTGTGCGGCGGTCGATGACCAAACACTACTGAAGCTGCGGGATAATGTTGGACGCGTTGCGGTGGCTGAATCAGATGTTGGTGTGGTTGCGGAGCGTGAAACTGCTGTGCGGCAGTTGGCGGATACAGTAATTCCCGTTCATGGCAATGGACACACGCGATCTATAGTGGAGAAGCCAGGCCATATTTCTGATGGTGGATCGTTGGATACCGGGGATGATCTTGTAGAAGAGGAGGAGGATGTGGAGCCTGATGGTGAGGATGATAACGAGGGGATGGATTCTGAGGATGAGGAAGAAGATGAAGAAGGGGAAGAGGAAGAGGAAGAGTCTCTGGAAGTGGAGGGGGGAACTCTGAGTACTCAGGAGCGAAGAAATAAAGGAAAAGGGAGCGAGAAGCCACTCAAAGACAAAACAAAGAAAGGTGAGGAAGGGGATGGGAGACACGCTGCAGAGCATGTTGATAACGGTCAACGTACTCCCCCAAAGCCCAACGGAGCACCAGGCACTGATGTCGACCTCGGCTCCTCCCCACCTCTCCCCTTGGCAAAGACGCCTCAGAGCAAAGAACTGCAGAGCACCAGCGGTAAGGAGGGCTCCCGGGAAGAGGGGACAGACAAGGACAACAGTACTGTAGTTACGACCAAGAACCGCTCTGAGAAACCGGATGACACTGACCTCGTCAGCGGTGCGCAGGGGACACCAGTGGCCGGCCCTCCTTCACATGGTAAGGTTGAAACTGAACATAAGGGGGGCACTGACACGAAGGTCAACAAAGAGAATGGCGTAAAGGTCAAGGACAACGGAAAAACAACTTCGGTGAGCAGTGAGCAGGCAGAGGGCGGTACCCCACCTCAAACTGTAGAAGACCACATCCAGACGGTGAAAAGCAATCATTCACATAAAGTAGCTGGTACAGAAAGCACTGATGGTGCAGCTACTGTGAATCATTTCTCAGCAGGTGACATCGCGACGACTGCTGGTGAAAACGGTACTGAAGCAGCCGCAATGCAGGGAGCATCAGGATTATCTTCGACTACTGTTGGTGGTGTCAGTGATGTGACAGACAACAAGCCTGCCACCACTGCTGCTGCTGAGAACGTGAAAGACACGAAGAAAACGGACAACAGCGTCAGTCCTGTGTGGGAGCACGCACCGGTGCTTCTGCTGACGTTGTTTGCAGTGACGGCTGTGTCATGAGCATCGTGGCCAAGTAACATGCCTCCTCGCAATCTCTCTGTGTGTGTGTGTGTGTGTGGCATCCTCGTGGTGTGGTGTGGAGGGTGCGTTAATCCTAATTGCTTTTCATTTCTGCCTGCATGTGCTCGTGGAGTACGATAACCCTTTTATTCT
>NW_008827650.1:0-1450 GCF_000691245.1 Trypanosoma grayi
AGTCTCGTCTTCCTTTTGCCTCGACGCAGGATTGAAACAGGTTCAGAGAGGCCCATATCGCTGAGACTGCAACTGCCAATACTCTTTGGTAACTTGCAACAGCGTAGATTTGTCAACTGCGATTTGCCTGCCATGTGCCTCATGTTCATCGATTGCATTAATAGCTCTACTAGGAGCTGCTTGTCTTGGTTCAGAAAAAAAAAAAATCAAAACCCAGCGAATAGAACGCAGAGCACAGACAATCAGCAACAGAAGAACTTGTACAGTAGAGACTTCCCCATGCTTCTCCAATTGGTGTTTTCCACTCACATCCCAGCGAAGAGCAATCACTTGTGCTTCTCCTGATGAGATCACCGTGTTTTATCCGTACTTTTTCTGTACACACTTCTTTGGGGTTTCTCTCTCCCCTGCACCTCAGCACAACCGCTACACAGCTGCCTCCATACACTTCACACCAACAATCCCCTCAATGTCTGTTGCACCACTCCAAGAGGCACATCAGGTGGCCAGCATGCCCTGAACCCGTGTCAGCGTCGTTTCACTCACTCGTCAGCAGCACATGCTGAGGCAATGACTGCGGGGACCACGCCACCACACTGTCGCCTGGATGGTGATTCGTACTGTTTTACTTGAGAAGAGGCCAAGCCCTCAACAAGGCATGCACACACCTCCTTCCTCACTCCCCCTGAAACCCAGACTCAAGTATTGTTACCGCCAGTCTCCATAAATGACACACAAACACGAGAGGAAATCCCACCTTCACTTTGCTCCTCAAACACATTGTGAGCACCACAAGTGTATACAGGAAGAAACCAAAAAGAACACCCGTCAACAACTCGATTTAGTGTCGACTTATGCAAGATGGGCTCTTTGATCGTTTCCTTCACAGAGGCCATGTGCAGGTAAAGGACATGTCGAAGCAGCGATAATTCAACACACTTTCCCACTCAACTAGACTTGTTTCCCTCCGGACGAATTCAAAAGACAACAGCACACACAGACTCACATATCTTAATGACCATGCAAAGGCATCACACCTCACACAGCGTCATGTGTTTCCACCAACATCAAGATGATTCTGAAAGTTATGTCCTTCCGTTTGCATAAAGCAGAACCCCCCCCCAAGCAACCATAAATTGAGCATTGGATCCCTGCGACTCCGCACATTAGGAAACACCGAGGGCAACTCACAACACAGCATTTCCCCCGCCAAACAAATGCCTCACGCACCTGCTCACAATCCCTTTTTTACTGCGTCATTTCTCACAATCTCAAAGAGCATCGACACAACAAAGAGTCACCCAGCAACCCCAACAACCCTTTCACCCTCTCGTCGGTGCTGTTCGCATCACGTCAGTGGTGCACCATCAGCCAATGATGCCCAACAGTCGTCATGTCGGACACGCAGACAGCAATAGCCATCCAGTGTTGTTTTGGGGGGTTGATATAC
>NW_008827651.1:0-1450 GCF_000691245.1 Trypanosoma grayi
GATGCGAGCAGGAGGAGTGATGATGGTGCGCCCCGTGCTGCTGGTACTTGCCCTGTGCTGCGCTTGTGTCTGTGTGACGGCTGCTGCGGAGCAGAAGGCGGGTGGTGAACATTCTGTGACCACAGTTGCCCAGCAGAAAGCAAATGATGACACTGCGATAAGAGCTCAAGAGGAGAGAGCCGAAACCATTCGAAACGCCGAGGCCGCCCTCAAAAACGCTGTTGCGCTAGCTGATGCAGCTGAAAAGGCACTGAGTTTAGCTGTTGCAGGTTTGAGTGACGCAAAAGTGGTGGAAGAGAGCGCTACAGAGGCAAGAAAACATGCTGGAGGTGCGTCTTCTACTCTTAAGGCAGCTTATGATCTTCTGGTGATAGAGCATAAAAAAGATGTTAGCACTACTCCTAACTACAGGGCAGAGGTGATGAAAGCGATTGCTAAGGCAAAGACTGCGATGACTTCTGCTCAGGATTTGATGCGGAAGGCTGCCGAGGAAGAGGGCAGAGCCAATGCGACGGCAGAGAAGGCGCTGGTTTTTGTGGAACAGGTACAGGAGGCGTTATCAAAAGGAAAGAAGGCAGTTCAAGAAGCCTCTGTGGCTGCGCCTGGTTCTACAGCAGCCACGAAAGCTAAGGAGGCAGAGCAGGGGCTTACAGCAGCAGTTGAGAGTGCAGAGAAGGTTGCAGCGGAGGCAAGTAACCTTGCCATGAAGGCCAATGAGGTTTTTGCAAGGGCGGATCAGGCAATACAGCATGCCAACAAGGCGGCCGTTGAAGTTGGAAAGTTGGCTGAGAAGAATGGAAAGGTGGTCGAAGCAGCCATGCAAACCAATCCTCCCAGCCCTTTCCTCATTTCTTTCTTTGCCAAAATGGCCAAGGAGAAGTTGCTAAACGCAATGGACGATATCTATTTTGCTCAGGGTCTCGTGAACATTAGCAAAGATGCGGCTGCTGCAGTAGTGGTGGAGGCCCAACAGCTGGNTGCTAAACGCAATGGACGATATCTATTTTGCTCAGGGTCTCGTGAACATTAGCAAAGATGCGGCTGCTGCAGTAGTGGTGGAGGCCCAACAGCTGGTGAACCTTGCAGAAACAACGAAGCCTAAAGGCGAAGCAGCCAGGGTCGACGTGGCCAATGTAAAGGCGGCTCTCAAGGCCGCGCAGAGCCAGGCACAGACTGAGTTGAAACAACTACTGGCTGAATTAAAAACCTTGACAGAGAAGCAGATTCACAGTGAGCCCCCAAAGGGGCAGCAGGAAAGTAAAACTGATCCGCCAGCAACAGAACTCCCAACGACTGCGAGTGTTGATGTGCCAAAGGTCGACCCGAAAGAGTTAATAAAGAACAAGAATGCGGACAGCAGCAGCAGTCGTGCGTGGGTGTGTGCCCCGCTGCTTGTTCTTGTGTGTGTGCTGTCCTGCAGCATCGCTGTGTGGTAAGGAAAGAGTGCTGG
>NW_008827652.1:0-1450 GCF_000691245.1 Trypanosoma grayi
TGGGTTAGTGTTGAAGGAGGTTCTGAAATACTATGTTGAGGAATGTATTGGCAATTTGCTTTGCTCTGTATATTTATTGGTCTCTCTCTGGTTTCTACGTCTAAATGCTGTTATAATGTTTGTTTGTTTGGGTTTTCACTTTTTTACAACTGTGTTTAAAAAAAAAATGTTATGTTTTTTTTGCCTTTTGTCTGCGATTTTTGCGTTACCACTTTACGTAGCAGAATGGATGATGGCCTTGGAATTTTTTTTCTTGAGGTTTGTTGGCCGATGTCTTACTCCATCAATGTTTTTAACGTGTTCAGTTGTGAGCATCTATGTAGACTGCTGTCTTTGTGGGCTTCTGCGGGGAATTTGCGGTCAGTGATCTTCCGCTTGCTGGAGTTCTCCGCATGAACCTATTAATGTGTTCCCGGACTGTGCGATAGGGTGTTGGTGTTTGTGGGAGGTGTGATGCAAATTGCTTTGCTGTGCATTTGTGTTGAGACCGTTGCCTGTTGTTTTGAATTTATTATTCACGTATATCCTTCTTGACCGTCACACACACACAAACACCGTGTCGGGGAAATTGAATTGACGTGAACCTAACTCTGCCTGTGTTGTAACTGTGGCGAAAGTGTAGTTGTTTGGAATAACATTGTTTCGTCATTTCATCTGCTTTGGAGTGGCACTGCAGTTTAGAAGTGTGTGAATGTGTTGCTCCGCAGTTCTTCCTAGTCGTGATATGTTTGTTTTGTATATTTATGGGGATTGTGGCACAGAAGCGTAGGCATCGAGAAGAAGCCTTTTCATTATAACCTAGTAGTCTGGTGCAAGATGGAGCTGCCCGTTGAGCATGTGCCGATTTGTTTTCCACGCATTTGGTTTGTGGGGGCGTCCACTTCTCTCGTTGACGTGATTACTCTCTTTGCTTCGCTGCCACCACACTACGGCGACGGAGGAGGGCGACGCTCGAGTGTCTTATATAGAAAAGGAATGCTGTGCATTTAACCTCCCCTGCAGGACAAGCGAGTATTGGGGGGAATGCTCTGGCAGTTAAAACGCCCACCGTTGGGCATTGGTACCGGAACGCTGTAGAGCCTTGCCGCCAGGATGTGAGGGCAAAGGAGGCAGCGTTTGTTTCAGTGTGGTGTGTTGGTGTGCGATGCCACCTGTAGCATTGCTGTCACACCCGTATCGCTTCTTATGTGATTTTTTGTGTGCCAAATTGTCCTTGAGAGTTGGCAAGGGGCTTTGGGTTTAGCTGTATATATTCCTTTGTGGAGTATTGATATTTTTTTTTTTTGGCGGGGGGTTATATGCGCGTCCGTCACTTCGATGGACCTTTATTCGGTTTCGTGTGCGGCGTTGTGCAGCACCAGTTGTTTGAAGTGTATGAATGTGTTGCTCTTAGCAGTGACGCCTGCATGTTTGTGTTTCCTGTATTGAGCTATTGTGATGTGCAGTGGCG
>NW_008827653.1:0-1449 GCF_000691245.1 Trypanosoma grayi
GGTGCCGTGACAATTCCCCCGTATCGAAGACACAAAACAAACACAACGTCAAACGAAAACTGAATTGAGTGAAGTATATGATTTCTACTGTGGGAGTGGCTGTCGTAAGGAAAAAGGAAGAAAAGATGATAAATATACGAAGGAAATATGAATAAATAAATGCATGATACAGGGCTAGCAACCCGTTGTTTCGTTATTATTATTATTTTGTTTTCCCTCCCAGTGGTGGTGGTGGCCGAGGTAGAGCCATAGTGAGCTTCCAGGAGGAAGACTAGCAATGCCGGCCGCACAACACTGACCACCATGTGTGTAATGNATATGATTTCTACTGTGTGAGTGGCTGCCGTAAGGTAAAAGGAAAAAAAAAGATAAGAAATAAAAGAAGGAAATACGAATAAAGAAATGCATGATACAGGGCTGGCAACCCGTTGTTTCATTATTATTATTTTGTTTTCCCTCCCAGTGGTGGTGGTGGTGAAGGTAGAGCCATGGTGAGCTTCCAGGAGGAAGACTAGCAATGCCGGCCGCACAACACTGACCACCGTGTGCGTAATGACTGATAGCACACCCACCTCTCTGTTTATTTGTTTTTGTTTCTGTCATTGTGTGAATCACTGCGTTTATTATGAAGAAAAAGACTCTTAGATGACGTTGTGTGAGTCTGTGAGAGTGAGTGTGTGTGCCATTCTCTCTCTCTCTCTCTGCGCTGTTCATTTTCTTCTCTCCCCTTGCTTGCACTCTGATCCATAGGGGGATACCATGCGGTGTGGTGCTGCCGAGCTTCTCCACGAGCCACGTGAGCAGGCTGCCACTAACTAGGGTGCACGATGCACACTGCCGACCATTACAATGGGGCGGTGCAAACACCTTGGAATGCGTCCACATCTTTGCGTCTTTCTGGGTGTAGTTGGACTATTCGGACCACACTGGACGATAGCACTGTGTTTTTGGTGGTGTTGCAACTGGAGAAACACCGCCATCTCAGCTCTGTGTGTGTGGTGTGATGGGAGTGGTGTGCGCATGATTTTCCACTCTGGTGCTCTCCGAAATGGCACTTTTGGGGCTCCCGCACGAACAGCTCCTTGGGAAACCAACGCGCCTCTCTGCACATGTATCGTGTGTCTCTGCTTTTTTCATGCGCCGAAATAGAGAACACAACACGAGAGAGAAAGAGAGAGAGAAAAGAGAAAGTGATGACTTAAATTGGCATTCTCTGACATGTATGAAGATGGATCTTACACTGAATCGATGCCAACCAAAGTGATTGGTCATTTCTGTGTGTTTTGAGGGGGGAAACGAGCACTGTTTGAGATGATATGCAACGCGAGATGTTTGCAGCATAATGATGATGGTGGAAGGTTAGGGTTAGGGTTAGGGTTAGGGTTAGGGTTAGGGTTAGGGTTAGGGTTAGGGTTAGGGTTAGGGTTAGGGTTAGGGTTAGGGTTAGGG
>NW_008827654.1:0-1449 GCF_000691245.1 Trypanosoma grayi
CCGGCGAGCCACGCCTCCCCCGCAGACGTCTGGTGGCGCCGCACCGCGTGCAGCTCCTGCAGCCGCAGCAGCATCTTCGCCCGCTCCTGCTCAGTCGTGGCGCGCGCGTCGACAACTGTTTTGTGCAGCTGCTCCAGCTCGCGCCGCAGCGCGCTGTCACACTCCTGCTGCAGCGCGGCGGCCGTCCCCCGCATCTCAGTCGACTTCTCGCGCAGCCAGCGTGCAACGTACGGAAAGGCGCGGGAGGTGGCGACGCTCAGGTACAGCGACTTGTTCGCCGGGCTCATCTCCACTGGGCTGCCGTTGGAATTGACCATCTTCGGCTCACTACCAGCAGCGCCCTCCGCCACACCGGCGCTGTTGTTGTTGTTGTTAACATCATCCACGAACGTAAGCGTCTTGGAACGACTGCGACGTGCACTCATCTCCGTCACGGCCTCCACGTCTCTGTGTGCGTGCGATCTTATCGGTCCCCAAAGAGAGAGACAGAGACAGAGAGACAGAGCGAATTTGAGGAGAACGGCGTGGGTGCCATTGCAGGCGGTGCGTCCCGTTGCCGCGCCACACAAACCCACAGATATATATATATATATATATATAGTGTGAGAGAGCCGTTTGAAAACATATTCGATCATCACACAAGATCGACGCACAAGTAAAGAAACACAACAACAACAACGACAACACAAACAACAACAGGTCGAACGCACACACGTTCAGGTGAAGGACACGCGGTGACCCCACTGTTCTTCTTGTTGCTTGCCTGCTTTGCGGCTTGTGTGAGCCTGCGCACGCGTCGGGAGGGCACACACATGGCGGGGGAGGAAGACAATCGAGCAAGTGACAAAGCAAAACAAACCAAACAACGAGGAAGCAACCAAAAAAAAAAACCAGGACGGTTGCCAGGGCCACACATACTCTTCACGCGCCTCACACAGCCCCTTTGTACCACGCCGTTCTTCCAAATCCCAACTTCCCCCCCCCTCTCTCTCTCTATATATATATATATATATATGTATTCTTTTGTATCGGATGGTCCCGATCTTTACACCCAGATGCACTTTTTGAGCAGAAGCGTGCAGCAGACAGTGAGGCACGCGGCGATGGCGTGGTCAAGCAGCTTCACACTCACGCGGAGCAGCACGGTGTCGCCAAAGTGGAGACGTATGTACCTGGCAGGGGCATCCGCGACCGGGGCTACTGCTGCTGCCGCCGCCTTGACTTGCTCCTCTCGTGACGGCGTGGATGAAGGGTCCACGGCGTCTTCAGGCGGCAACACTTCACCACCTCGCTGCTGCTGTGATACGGCGCTGTGCTCACACTTCACCACCACTGGTGGCACTGCTGCTGCCGCTGGGCTGGCACCGCCGTCGCCAGCCTCCTCCTTCGCGTGCGCCTCCCCATCGGTCTGCGCCACCGTCCCCTGTCCTTTTCGTGGTGCCGCGGCTT
>NW_008827655.1:0-1448 GCF_000691245.1 Trypanosoma grayi
GCCCACAGCGCAGTGCTGCTCTCGATGTCAGTGAACACAAGCGTCACGGGGTCTGTGGGCTCCTTCGGGGCGTTGTTGTTGTCACGGGATTTACGGCCGCAGCAGAACAGCAGGCTCAGAGCCACCGCAAGCATCACCAATCCTCCAAGGACAGAACCAACAATAATTGCATAGTGCTGGAACGCCGTGACCCCGCTGTCGGTATCCGGCTCTGTGTACACCATTGACGGCGTCACAGGGGATGACATCCTAGGCAACTCGGGGTCAAACACGCGGGCCATCGACCACACAGAAATACGCGTCGCTCCGTAGTTCATAGCACAGCCGCCTTCACCCTCCACACCCTGCAAGGCGCAATNGTCATCCACACTGATGGCAACGTTCTTGTAGAAGAAGTCAATAAACATAATTGAATTGATTTTGTTCACACGAGATAGAACAGTTTCCACTACACGTGTGTTCACAAACGCCACAAACGTTAACGGCGCCCAGAATTTTCGGTCCTCCACAGCAGCATGGAACTTCTGCACGGTCGCAGACGTCGTGCTCTCGTCTGCCCAGTGCGGCAGGCTCGTCGCGAACACGAGGCGTTGTGCAGCCGCACTCCCATTGAACGCAGCAACAAACTCACCGTACAGCAACGAGAACTCCGTGAACAGCACAAACACACGCACACCGCGGTGCTTCGCCAGGTGACCCGCGACCACAGCGACATCGGCAGCAGCGAGGCCCACGACGAACACATCGCCATCGCGAGGCAGGTGGCTCTCCAGCGCGTCACCGCCACCCAGCAGCGCGGACGACAGCAGCGACCCGCCAAACGTCACAAGCGACCGCCGCAACACATCCGCCATCGCAGCCGCCTCGTCACTGCGGATCACAGCGTGGGCGTTGGCGACAGTCGTGTTGCCGAGGTACTGCGCAACCACAAAAAACTCCTGCTCCAGCGTCGGTGACAGGTGAACCACGTGACGACGAAAATTATTCAGCTGTGGTTTAATATGTATTGGGCTAATGAAACATACTTCGTTCAGATCGAGGAGTTCCTTCGTAACAACTCCTGCTATGCAATGGATGCGCTTGTTTTTTAACTGTTCTGCCAATGTTTGATATGCGTTAGCCTCAGTAGCTAGAACTGGAATCACAGTAATGTCCGAGCCCTTCCACCATGCAAAATACTTTTGGGATGCCGCACGAAATCCAGGACCCAAAGCAAATACAGCCTCACGGGCAACGTGGTTGTCCAGTAGCATAACCGTAGCTCCACAGAGTTCTGGAGGAAGAAGCACCTCCGATGTGCTGCATTCAGATACCCTGAACGTCATTAATCCTTTGTCAAGCACCTCAGCCTTATACTCGTCCACAAATCTCTTCATATAGACAGTCCGGCCACCTTGATTGCATTTGCAAGCAGCGCCTTGCATAGCTGCATTTCCGACACACTCGCC
>NW_008827656.1:0-1447 GCF_000691245.1 Trypanosoma grayi
TTTTTTTTTTTTTCTTTTGTTTTTCGTTCTTATTTTCACGATTGTTTTTCATGCTCTGGCCGAACATCACGCACCGCTGCTGCTGCTGCTGCTGGTAGTGGTGGCTTGTCACGTACAGCTTCTGCCTCCCTCTCGGCCTCTGCCGCTGGGCCTCTGCGTGGTGGGTGTGTGTGTGGGGTGTGGCCCCTGGCATGTTTGTGTGTACCGTCTTTCTCCTCTTTCTTTCTCTCTCTCTCTCTCTCTCTCTCTCTCTCTCTGTGTGTGTGTGTGTGTGGGTGTGGAACCTGGGCGGGTGGGGCAAGCAAAGAAAGAATCAGTCAGTCTAGTTTGTTTTTGTTTTTTTGCTCTCTCCAAGCCCGCTACCAGTACAAAAGACCGTACGCCCATTAAAGCACGCACTTTCGTAGACAACAGCAATCGATTCCAGCAGCAACACAACCAGAACATTTCCATCGCAGCAGAAATACCTCGTTAATAAGACACCAGAGTGGTATAGATATATATATATATATATATCTGCGACGATGATGACGATGAGCATGAACACGCGAATGATGCCGGCATGTGCGGCACCCGCAGTGACGGCCGCCGTGTCCTCTTCGTGCAGCCGCGAGGACCCCGCGTCGGTGGGCCACACCACACTCTCCTCCGGAAACAGCGAGCAGACGCGGCCGATCATGGCGGAGCGCTACAAGACGAAGATGTGCCGCAACTACGTGGAGACCGGCGCCTGCCCCTACGAGACACGCTGCATGTTCGCCCACGGCGCGCACGAGCTGCGCACGCCCGAGATGAATATCCGTGATGGCCTCATCACGGAGGAGGCAATCCGCTTGTACCGGCGGCAGCTGCGCCACGCCACGCTGTATGGCGGCGGCTGCGAATACCCGGCGCCGCCGTACGTGTACGACGCGGCCTACGGCTGGAGCTATGGCCACGGCGGGCCGGTGCCAATGGCGTTCGCGTATGCGCACAACCCGTACGCCAGCGACGTGCTGCCACAGGAGTGCCGCCTCTACAGCCGCGCCCCAACGTGCTCGACGACAGGACTGCTGCCGCTTCCGCTTCCGCCCCCACCGCAGTACGAAGAGGAGCAGCAGCGGCGGCNGACAGGACTGCTGCCGCTTCCGCTTCCGCCCCCACCGCAGTACGAAGAGGAGCAGCAGCGGCGGCAACCGTGCGACGACGTGGTGGTGAATGCGCGGACGGTGGTGACGGCGATGCCGCGTGCCCGCTCCGTGCAGCGCGACGACGACGACGCGGAGTTCTCTACCTGCAGTAGCGTCGGCAGCGACTCCGGGGAGCACCAGCAGTTCGCCGCGGATAGTGTGTGCACTAAGCAGCAGCAGCTTAGTCAGGAAGATGATGAGGGTACAGAAGCTGACTTGTGGTAGCCTTGTTGATTTTTCTTCTTTGTTTTAACTTTCATTCCTTCTTTTTTTTTTTT
>NW_008827657.1:0-1446 GCF_000691245.1 Trypanosoma grayi
AGAGGAGCCCGACGACGCCAACGCAGCCGCAGCGGCAACAGCAACTGTGCACTGCCTCGTCGGCACGAAGCTCGGCGGTTTTCTCTTCGAGGTGAGGCTGGAAGTGTCAGCGGACGGAGCTGTCAAGCCGACCTGCCGGCAGTTGCTGCAGCTTCCCGCTGTGAACTTTCAGAGCCCGGTGGCGTCCGTGCAGGCGGAGCGGGTGAGTGCGCTCTGGGTCGTGTTCGTGTCGACACCCGCGCGACTGTACCGCGTAGAGGGCGAGGCGCATAGCCCTGTTGCACTGCTTGACGCGGCTGCTTCCGACCCCGGCCTGCTGCACCTCCGCGAGGTGTCTGAAGCGCCCAACTCGGTGGCGCGTGGCGTGCTGACGATGTACCGCCCCGGTGTTGGGTTGCCGGCGCAGTCGTACGTGTGGACGAGTGCAGCTGGAATTGTGCACGGACTGCTGAACCGCCGCATCGACGAGGGTCTCTGCGAGAGCGAGGCTGCACTCTTTGGCTGGAGTGACGCAAGCACCGTGGTGAATGAGCAACTCATCGCACTGACGCGGGTGAAGCAGCCAGAACATGTTGCTGCCGTGGCTGGGGTGGGAGCTGGCTCAAGTGCCNCTCTCCCCTCTTCGTCTCGCAGCTATCATGCACTACCGCGGGAAAAAATGGCAATGGAGGTCGCGCTGACGGCTTTCCACATGGTGCTGCTGTACGACGATCGTCTTGTCGTGCTGAATCACCCCGCAGGCCTCACGTGGCGTGGCGCATCCTCCACGTTGCACGGCGAATGCACGTACACCTGCGAAATCGAGGAGAGGGTGTGTTTCAATCCATTCCGCAATGCGAGAAAGCCACCGGAGTTGCGTGGCATTGTGCGAGACATGGCAGCACGTAAGTTGTACCTCTTCGGGAAAAACCTTCTGTGGGAACTGCAGGTGGAGCAAGAGCACCGCCAGCAATGGCGTCACTTTCTTTCCCGTGCAATAAACAGCAACGAGACACTGCTACTTCGAAAGCGTTTCTTCCAGGCTGCCTATCAGCTCTGCAAGTGCGACGCCCCCTGCAAGAATGTCGTGCAGCTGCTGCGGGGAAAGTTTCTCCTCCAGACCGGCGCCGTCCGCCACGCCACGGACATTCTGGCTGACTGCGACAGCTTCGAGGAGGTGTACCATCTGCTGGTGCGCCTGCGTAACAGGAAGGTACTGCAGCTGTACGTAGAGAAGCGCTACCGCATGCTGGTGCGCTACGCCTCGGATGCGCGCGCCCTGGAGGTGCAGCTTGCGTGCCTGCTCGCACTCGTCGTGCTGCAGCGGCTCGACGGCATTACGCGTAGCGGTGGGAACGACGCCGTCGCGAGTCTCAGCACGTTCCTCGAGCGTGCGGTCGCAGAGCAGCCGGCGCTCTTCGCGCGCGCGACATACGACGAGCTGGTGGCGCGTCTGCTGGAGGGCCA
>NW_008827658.1:0-1445 GCF_000691245.1 Trypanosoma grayi
TTCTTGTTGTGGTGCTTGTGCCTTTCTGCCGCAAGCAAAGCAAGAAACAGGAGCGAGAGGGGGGCGGATGCACACGTGTGATGCTCGCGGGAACGACCGCACGCATGCAGCTGGCAAGGTGCAGAGCCCCGCACACAGCAAGGAGATGCGGGAGCCATAAACAGGCCAGCGCACAAGCACAATCGGCAAAGAAGCGCCACCAGCGCGGCACCGCAACAAGATGAATCACACGTACAACACAACAGTCGATACTCCTCCAGCACCACACAGCAGCACCGCCACACTCCGCTATCTGACAGCAAGCAGAATGCAGAGCAGAAAGGCGTTGTGCTCGCATGAAGCCCAGGGTGAGAATCAAAGATGTACGCAACCGCATTTCGTGCATATCGTGAGGAAAAACAGTGCCGTCCATCATGAATGCCTCAAGGCTCCAAACATCCCGCACCATGGACGAAGCATGTCAGGCACAGAATGAGGACGGAAAACGCAAAGCACACACAGGGGTACGTACAAGACGTCAAGCCGCTGAAAATTACCATAAAAACAGGAGCACGCGAGGGTCAATGTGCGCACATGAAAACCCCAACAAACCATCAGTACAAACGGAAAAACACAGCAGACCTCGCTCCATGGACGAATTAGAATATAACGCAAGCACACAAAACCAGTAAAATCATAAAGCAGTTCACGTGAAAAAAACATGTCTCAACCAATGGCCCACATATGTCGGGAATCACCACATGGGTGTCACACGTATCTTACCCACCACAAAAAACACACACATTGCACCACATATAAGTAGAAGGAGGAACCACACAGGGATGTACCTTACATAGTGTCAGGCGAGAGGGAGGCACAAGACAGAGGGTCACAAGCCACCCACACACACACACCACGGTGTGCTGACACCCATCAACGTTCCATGATGAACGGAAAGCGAATCTCCACAGCCCGTGAAGAAGCTAACGACGTGGACGTCGATGAGCCCACGCCGTCCCTGCGGGCCTCCGCCAAGCCGGAGGAACTCAACGACACTACCACCCGACGGCCCTCCAACGACAGCGAACTGTCCCACATTGTCGAGCAGCGGTCAGAGACAATGTTCACAACAGGAGGGCACTTCATTGCGGCAAACGCCTCATGTCCCAGCACCTGGCCCAACTTCACCGACAGACGCTCAACCACCAGCGTAGCATGATCCTCCACAGACACACCATCGCTCGCACATAGCACGCCCACATTCCACCGACGGCACATAGTAGACAGCATCTTCAGCCGCTGTGCAACAGGTATCGGCTTCAACAGGCTCTTCAGCACAGTCGAAACCACCAGCGCACTCTCACTCAGCGACACAGCTTTTGAATTCCCAGAAGTTGCCTCCGACTCACTACAGTCCGTATCACCGCCCCCGTTCATACAAACATCCTGCCGGTCAAGCCGCAGTG
>NW_008827659.1:0-1445 GCF_000691245.1 Trypanosoma grayi
GCTCCCTTGAGAAGGAGAAGAGCCGTGCGGATCGCGCGAAGCTGCTCATGGACGCCCACAACTTCAAGAAGGTGACCCACACGAAGTAAAACTGAAGTTCTGTGATGTGTTGTATTTTTTTGTTCTTTTTTTAATCTGATTCACTTGTCGTGCGCGCTGTGGTGTTTGTAATTTGGTAATGGCCCTGTGGATTTACCTGAGGTGCTGAGTGTTTTGTTTCCTATTTTCTTTTTTGTTTTGTTTGCTTTGCTTGCTCTCTGCTTGTTTTTCTTTTCTATTTCGCGCAGGCGGTGATTGAGAGTGTTTGAACGTGGCTGACGCTGCGGCGTTGCAATTGCCTGTGTTACGCACGCGGAGGTAATGGGGCTGAGAAAATTATGCTTCGCCCTCAACGGAGTTCCTGCCATTGATGTGTTCGTGTCGTTGCTACCAACAGAGTCCAGTGACGCTGCCGCTGCCGCCGAAGTGAGGCGGAAAGCAGAGCTACTGCACGTCAATCACCGTACACCGTATGTCCTTTCGCGTCTCGCGGCGTCTGCGGCCCTTTCGGCGGTAGTGGGGACTTCCGTCCCACTTGTGGGTACCAGAGCGGACGCTTGGCAGTACGGTGCCCGACTCTCTCTTGCACACGAGGACCTCGTCGGTGCGGCGGTGGCGTGGCGGAGTGATGCTCCGTACTCCCTTGGCATCGATGTGGTGGATGTGCAGCAGGTGGCGCGCACATCTTCCCGCTACCCACAGTTTTGTGCTCGCTGCATGCCATGTTGTGTGCCTTCCGCGTCCACTGCGGATGAGATTGCAGGACTCCAGCAGATGTACGGAGAAGCCGTTGACCCCGCTGCTGTTACGCTGGCACAGCACTGGGGCCTTCGCGAATGCTGTGTGNACTCCAGCAGATGTACGGAGAAGCCGTTGACCCCGCTGCTGTTACGCTGGCACAGCACTGGGGCCTTCGCGAATGCTGTGTGAAATTGGTCGGTATTTTGGGACGCTCTTTCCCGTTCGAGGGCTTCTGTGGGCCTATAGCGCTCTTTCCAGAGCGCTTTGAGGCGCATTTCGTGGGTCGTGGGCTGGATGCGCTGCGCTCCGTTGGTCTTGGCTCGAGCCTTGCCGTTGCGCACTGGCCGCAAGTGGTGCATATGCCGAACGGTGAGCAGAAACTCTACGTTATTGTTGTCGCAGGTTGCCGAAGGGAGGCTGTGCGCTAGTCGCTAGGCAGCGCTTCCTCCATTTGGCGATGATTGCTTTTGGTGATTTAGACTGAGCAGGAGCACTGCGTCAGGAATGGACATTACACGACATGTCTTCTCTTCTTTTCTTCCTGCAATTACTTTCAGCAAGTAAGCAATACTTTTTACCTCGACCTTCGAGTAACAAGAACATCAATAAGATGCCCGCCAAGTCTGCTGCCGCCGCGAAGGCCCCCGCGCCAAAGAACGACAAGA
>NW_008827660.1:0-1441 GCF_000691245.1 Trypanosoma grayi
ACACACACACACACACTCACACGCACCACCGATCACTCATTCTCCCCGTCGTCGTCGTCATCGCTGCCGCCCTCCTCCGCGAGCTGCATCAAACCACGTGCGTCATAGAGCGGCTGCAGATCCGGCCGCGGCTCTGGCGCAGGTGGGAGCGGTGTTGGCGGTCGCTGCGGCGCCACTGTGGCGAGCGGAAGTTGACTCAACTGCCGGCGCCGCAACGCGATGGTGGCAGCGATGATCGTAATGGCGTCGTTTGACCGGCGCAGCACCCCCGAGAGCGGGGCGGCCTCGTATCGGCAGCCCTCCGTCATCGGCACCGCAGCGGCCTCATCACTTGGCTGCTGCTGCTGGCCTGGGAGCGGTGACGGGGGCGATGATGGCGGTGGTGGCGGCAGGGAGGAGGCAACCCCGAGCTTCGCCTTAAGCGTCGCGTGGGCGTCGGGATGCCATTGCTGCACGTACATATACACGTCCTCCTCGCCGTCGCCCAGCAGCGGATTGCTGCAGAGCGGCCGCAGCAGCTGCTTTGTCGTCTGCCGGTTAAGCGTGATGCGCAGCGCGGGCTGAATGGCGCGCGCGAAGTCCCCACCGAAGTCACCGTCGGCCGAAATCTGCACGGTGGGCAGGCGACGCTGCATGTGGTCGCGCCCTGCACACGCGAGCTGCACGGAGCGCTCGAGGACGACCATCGGCTCGCGCACCACATCATCCTCGCCCGGCCGCTCCACAATCAGCAGCAGCCGCGTCGTGCGCTCCTTCAGTATGATCGTCTCGTCCCCTGTTGGGGAGAGGCGCAGGCGTTTGCCCGCGGCGTCGTGCAGCACCGGCTGCAGCCGCACCTCCACCACGAGGTTCGCGTCGTCGGGGTCGTACTTCACAGAGCACACCTCCACACCCATCAGCACCACGCCGAACTCACGGCTCTCATGCACCGGCACCAGCGACTTGATCCACCGTTGTACAGGGGCGAAGTTCGCCGCCTTGACGAGATCAACCATCGTGCCACCGTTGCACGCCTTGGCGAATGTCACCGGCACGCGCTTCGGCTCCTGCTGCTGCGGCACGAGCACCTCGAGCCGCGGCGGCACGCGCGTCGTACCGTGCAGCACACCCGGCTGCCACTCACCCTTGTAGTAGTGGCCCTCCTGCTGGAAGGCGCCGTGTGGCGTCGGGCCGAGGCGATGCAAAAACACACCGGCGCCGACCGGCGCGTCCTTTACGAAATTGCCGATGTACCGCGTCGTGCCCGAGGCGAGGCGCCACTCGCCGGCGACGAACTCGTTGTCAACGAAGCTGCCATGGAAGGAGGAGCCGTCCGTGAAGCGGTAGACGCCATAGCCGTGCTTTCTGTTGTGCTCCCACGCGCCGTCGTAGCTGCTGCCGTCGGCGTACACGTAGCGGCCGTTGCCGTGCCTCGTGTCGCGCCGCCAGCCGCCGCGGTAGC
>NW_008827661.1:0-1440 GCF_000691245.1 Trypanosoma grayi
TATATTACACCAACCCCAATCGAAACCCCTCTCCCTGAAAATAGCCTATTTTTGGCCAAATGATGTACGGGGAACATGCATGAATTTGAGCCTATAAAGTTGAACGCCCCTCCCGAAAAGCACCATTTTGGAATTTTGGGGGCTCTAATTTTATAAATTTTACTAACAGAATTTTATGCTAACCACCATCACTAAACTCCCAACATTTTATACCACACCCCAACTCAACATTTTGTGTCACACACAACTCATCATCTTTACACCCCCAATCCCCCTGCACCATTTCACTCTACCACCCCCGCAATATACCACACCACCACCATCCCCAACCAGCACAAACAAAACCCCACCACTAAACCCACCAAATTATCTTAAAATCTTAAATAATTATACAAATCTTTAATAACTAAAATCCATACTCTATCTATATAACTTTATCTAGTATGTACGTTGTTTTATATATCTATGATCTTAAAGTAATCTTAAAATATAATTAACTTCAAATTTAATAACAACAAGCACACCCCGTTATTATATTACACCAACCCCAATCGAAACCCCTCTCCCTGAAAATAGGCTATTTTTGGCCAAATGATGTACGGGGAACATGCATGAATTCTGCCCTATAAAGTTGAACGCCCCTCCCAAAAACCACCATTTTGGGATTTTAGGCACCAATAAATAAATAAAGAATTAAGTATTTACAGAATTAACTAAAATAAACCTATACCCTTAACTTACATACACCCGATAATCGTTTAACAGTATGTATAAGATCAACTTCAGATACCACAAAATTAACAAATAATAATTAAAATATTTAAACACCACAGAATGACCAATATTATATTATATTACNAAATAGGCTATTTTTGGCCAAATGATGTACGGGGATCCTGTATGAATTTCCGGCCATAAAGTTGAACGCCCCTCCCGAAAAGTACGTTTTTGAGATTTTAGACAGTACACAACCCCTAAATCCCACCCACCCTGATGTAGTACTCAATTCAATAAGTTAATCAAGTATCAATTTTATTTATATTTTAATTATCATCTATTACATTAAACTGTGATATTTTCAGTTCTATTTTGTATATATAATTCAAAGATAATTAAAGATTTTAAACTATATTAATATTAAATTTATATACGTCACAGCACTAACACACCCCACCCCACCCAACCCACCACACCACAACGTAAGTAGCAACAAAATAATAAAATAATTATGTAACCACCAAAATTCAAATAACCCGACAATAAATAAAAGAATTTTAACAATACACCCACGATACCAATAAAATAAACAAAACCCAAAACCAAAATATTAGACAACTTATCCTAATTAATACTATATTACACCAACCCCAATCGAAACCCCTCTCCCTGAAAATAGCCCATTTTTGGCCAAATGATGTACGGGGATCCTGTATGAATTTC
>NW_008827662.1:0-1439 GCF_000691245.1 Trypanosoma grayi
CCCGGTCGCCTTGACGTGCACCTCGCGCTGCCGCTGCCGACCGCGGAGGAGCTGCGCCGCCACGTTGTGCGGCGGCTGGTGGAGTGCATGGCGGAGTTTGACGACGCGGCGGCGGACGTGGTGGCGGAGGTTGCTGATGCGCACGTGGCGTGTTGGGTTGGGAGTGGGAGGGCCTCTGCTGCTGAGGCGAATGCATTTGTGCGTGAGGTTATGCTGCACGTGGTGGAGGGCCCGCCCGGTGCGGCGGTGGAGCGACTACGGGAGGGACTCACCGCTGTAGCACCCTTGTAAGCGCGTGCAGCCCCCTGCCATTTCCGGTCTTTATTTGTCTCCGTGTGCCTTTTGGGGCTGCTCTTTCTGTTCTGCTGTTGCTGCTGCGGATGATGGCGCTGGCTCGGTGGCTCCATGTTTCTTGTGCGTTTGCCTGCTGTTCTCAATTTGTCAGTTGTGAAGAGCAGTGGCTCGGCAGTGAAGCACACACACACACACATATATATATATATATAGATAGAGTGAGGGGGGGAGGGAGAGAGTGCCTTGAGAGCCGGTGTACCACGCGCGGATGACGTCGCTGCAGCGCACCGTAGCGGAGGAGTCACGGCTGCGCACGCGGCTGGCGGCGCGCTACCAGCAGGTGGTGTGCGCCTTCCAGGACGGTGTGCGAGAGTTTAATAAGCAGCTTGACGAGGCGCAGGTGCAGCAGCTGGAGGAACTCAAGGCGTTCCTGCAGCGTAGCCACAGCGAGTGCGAGGAGGCGCTGCAACTGGAGGCGCAGCTGGTGACTACACACAAAAATTACCTCGATGGGTACGCAGTGAGTGGCGGTGGTAGTGACGCCGATGACGCGGTGCTGGAGCCCTTCACTGACTACTACCACAAGGTGGAGGTGTGCATCAGCGACAGCACCGACCGCATGCGTGCCAGCCGCCGCCGCCTGCTGCAGATGTGCGCGGCGGTGAAGAGCCAGTACGATATACGGCTGCGCGCCATTGACGCGTGCGACGACGCGATGGAGGTGCGTGAGAAGGAGCGGCGTGAGCGGCTGAAGCAGATGCTCGCGGAGTTGGTGGAGGCACTGACAAAGATTGGTTACACGAGCATCAGCGGATCCCACGTGCTGGCGCAGCGGTCGATTTGCACCGTCAACGAGCATCTCTGCAGGAGCCACGCCGGGCGCAAGACGGTGCTGTCGCAGCTGCGGATCCGCGAGGTTCTGCGGCAGCGGCAGTACAGCAGGCGCCTCGCCGATGTGTACGGTGCGTCCCTTGAGCTCATGGCGCGCAGCAGCGTGCTGTGGGCGAGAACGCTGCTGCGCACTGCGCACTTCCGCCGTCCGTCGTGCCGCGTGCAGGCGGTTGGGCGCGTCGGTCAATTGGTCGCCGCCGTGTGCCGCGACGGGATGCATTTCCTGGAGAACATGGCAACAACGGTGCAGTCAC
>NW_008827663.1:0-1438 GCF_000691245.1 Trypanosoma grayi
AATTCATGCATGTTCCCCGTACATCATTTGGCCAAAAATAGCCTATTTTCAGGGAGAGGGGTTTCGATTGGGGTTGGTGTAATATAGTGTTCGGGTGTATCTAATTTTAATTATAATTATGTATAAAGTATTTCTTTAAGTTTATTAGATCTATATATACGATAATACAAGGTCAGATTATATAAATTAAATAGTATAGATTATATAAAGAAACTATTAGATTAAAATACTTAATTTAAAATTATTCTGTCATCCTATTCTGTGGTTTATGTTGGGTTGCGGATCCTGATTCCGTGTTTGTGGGTACTTAATTAATTTAAATTATATGATTTGTATTATTTTATTACTTATATTTATCTATACAAAATAAAAACCAAATAGATCGGAATATTCATGTTTTGATGGTAAAGATTATGATTAAAGTTATATGTTTAAATTCATTATATTTGTTATTCTGTAGGTGGTGTATCTATGGGATATTCTGTGTTCTAATTTAGGTCTAAAATGTCAAAAACACCCTTTTCGGGAGGGGCGTTCAACTTTGTGGCCGGAAATTCATACAGGATCCCCGTACATCATTTGGCCAAAAATAGCCTATTTTCAGGGAGAGGGGTTTCGATTGGGGTTGGTGTAATATAATAAATAATTATATATTTTAGTTTAATTTAAAATTTATGATACATTAATATAAACGACATAAAATCTGAAAAATGAAAAGATAAGAGGAAAGTGGAAAAAGTTATGATTTATAAAATGTATATTATTAAATTATTTTATTATTAGAATGTTGGGTGTGAATACCCTAAAATCCCAAAATGTGTGTTTTCGGGAGGGGCGTTCAACTTTGTGGCCGGAAATTCATACAGGATCCCCGTACATCATTTGGCCAAAAATAGCCTATTTTCAGGGAGAGGGGTTTCGATTGGGGTTGGTGTAATATAGTATTTAATTCAGTGGTATTATATTCGTTCATATTGTTTACATAATATTTTGCTTTTTGGATATTTATTTCGTGTAGTGGGTATTGGGTGGGTGGATATAATAGTTTTTGTGCTGTGGTATTTTGGGTATGAATTATTTTTGAGTGGGGTGTGGGATGGTGTATGTGTAGATATGGGTTACAAATTTATGCTTTGTGTATGGTTGGGTGTGTGGTTATGGTAATGGTTTGGGGTAGTGGTTTGGGGTAGTGGTTTGGGGTAGTGGTTTGGGGTAGTGGTTTGGGTGAATGGTGGGTGGTATTAGGGTGGGGTTTGACAATGAATGTACACTTACGTTTTGGGTGGGGTATGATTGGGGTTAGGGTTATGGTGGAGGTGGTGTGGTTTAATACGAATTATAAGAATTGAGTTCTAAAAATCCCAAAATGTGGGTTTTCGGGAGGGGCGTTCAACTTTATGGGGCAGAATTCATGCATGTTCCCCGTACATCATTTGGC
>NW_008827664.1:0-1436 GCF_000691245.1 Trypanosoma grayi
GCCTCGGGCTGTGATGATGGCGGCGGTGGGGCGTCCCGCGTTGTTTGTGGTGGCCGTCGTGCTGTGCTGCGTGTGTGGCTGTGCAGCGGCCACTGCTGAGGCCATCGGTGACGAGGAGCAAGTGATTGTTTCCCTGCAGAATGCGAAGAAGAAGGCTGTTCAGGCCAGGAATGCGGTGGGCACAATCAAGAAAGCAACGGATAACTTCAACACTGAGGCGGAAAAGGCATCAGAAAAAGCAACTGAGCTTCAGGGCAAAGTGAAGAACAGGAAGGATGATCAGCTGGAAGATATTGCCGAGGTGACCAGGTTAGCGAAGGACGTTCTGAGCGCGACGAACACATCTCACGAATCGCTTGTTTCACTCTGTAAGAATGTTGGTGAAGCAGTGGAATCAACGACTAATGCAGAAACGTTGTTCACCAAAGCGCGGGGGATGGCTGGCAGCGCAATGAAGGAAGTGAATGAAGCTATCACTAACAAGGCGAAGCTCGCAGAGGGGGAATTCAAAAACCTATTAAACGTTCTGAAGGGATTCTCAGCGGGCCAGAAATGCTCTGAAGTAGCAAAAAAAGGATACAAAGGAGGGGGTCAACGCTTTTAATGCCTTGAACAACGCTAAGGCAGCGCTTGGCTTTCTCAATGACATAGCTGCCAAAAAAACCCACCTGTAATCGAGAAACTAAAGAATGCCGCTGAGAAAGCTGGAAAAGCCGCCAAAAGTGCAAAGGATGTAGACGCGGCGGCAGCTTCAAGCGCTGTCATCGAGGTATCTAAACACGCTGCGAAAGCCTTCGAGAGCGCTGAGTCATGGCTGGGGGAGGTCGAGGCTTCACTGAAGCCTCTCAAAGAGCAAGAGGAGGGACTCGAGCCTTTACCTGCAGATCCTCAGCCCCTGTCACCTTCACCTTCGGAACCGTCACAGGACGAGGCACAGGGCCAGAGTCTCCAACAGGAACCACTGGGCAGTAGTTCCACTGGTGAGAAGCCTTCTGACCAACAACAAGCTGGCACCGCGGCAACCGACACAACGCAGTCAACATCAGTACCATCGGAGGAGAAGACAGCCGCAGAATCCATGGAGAATGTTGCTTCTCAAGCTGCTGATGCGCAGCTGACACCTCCCAACATCAATGTTCAAACCACCCTGAGTGATGCCCTGAGTAGGGACAGCAGCGTCAGTCCTTCGTGGGTGCGTACACCGTTGCTGCTGGTGGTTGGTGGGATGGGCCTCCTGGCTGTGTGCTGAGCTCTGTGTGTGTGCACACGGAGAGGACGCATACACCCTGTGCTTGTGTGTGCTGCCCTGGAGATTGTTTACTAACATGTTCTGGTTTACTTTACGTTTGTTCCCCCCCGCCACGTAATCCACTTTGGAGGATACTCTCTATGCTCTGTATCCAACGAGGACGGCGCATCTCTCTCACTGCTGTAAT
>NW_008827665.1:0-1436 GCF_000691245.1 Trypanosoma grayi
CATTTTAGTTAATTTATATGGAAATATTGTGTAAATTGTAGTGTAATTTTAATATTTCAAGTTATTTAACTGAGAATTATTAGTATTTGGAAAAGTAAAGTAAAAAATTTAGAAGTTGTCTAATTGAGAATTTGGTGTAAATATATTTAAAAATGAAAAATATTTAAAAATAGTTTCAACAATTTTAACTTTAACATTTTAGATAATTTATATGGAAATATTGTGCAAACTGTAGTGTAGTTTTAATATTTCAAGTCATGTAACTGAGAATTAACTAGTATTTGAAAAGGAAAATAAAAAATTTAGAAGTTACGTAATTGGAATTTGGTGTAAAATTAAATAAATTTAAAAACGAAAAATATTTAAAAATGGTTTCGACAATTTTAACATTTTAGTTAATTTATATGGAAATATTGTGTAAATTGTAGTGTAATTTTAATATTTCAAGTTATCTAACTGAGAATTACTAGTATTCGAAAAGCAAAAGAAAGAATTTAGAAGTTACGTAATGGGAATTTGGTGTAAAATTAAATAGATTTAAAAATGGAAAAATATTTAAAAATAGTTTTGACAATTTCAACATTTTAGTCAATTTATACAGAAATATTCTGCAAATTGTAGTGTAATTTTAATATTTCAAGTTATTTAACTGAAACTTATTAGTATTTGTAAAGTAAAATAAAAATTTAGAAGTTGCGTAATTGGAAATTTGGTGTAAAATTAAATAAATTTAAAAACGAAAAATATTTAAAAATGGTTTCGACAATTTTAACATTTTAGTTAATTTATATGGAAATGTTGTGTGAATTGTAGTGTAGTTTTAATATTTCAAGTCATATAACTGAAAATTATTAGTATTTGTAAAGTAAAATAAAAAATTTAGAAGTTGTGTAATTGAGAATTTGGTGTAAAATTAAATAAATGTAAAAACGAAAAATATTTAAAAATGGTTTCGACAATTTTAACATTTTAGTTAATTTATATGGAAATATTGTGTACATTGTAGTGTGATTTTAATATTTCAAATCATTTAACTGAGAATTAATTAGTATTTGGAAAGTAAAATAAAAAATTTAGAAGTTGCGTAATTGAAATTTGGTGTAAAATTAAATAAATTTAAAAATGAAAAATATTTAAAAATGATTTCGATAATTTTAACATTTTAGTCAATTTATATGAAAAAATTTATATGAAAATATTGTGCAAATTGTAGTGTAATTTTAAGATTTCAAGTTATTTAACCGAGAATTATTAGTATTTGAAAAGTAAAATAAAAAATGTAGAAGTTGTGTAATTGAGAGTTTGGTGTAAAATTAAATAAATGCAAAAATGAAAGATATTTAAAAATAGTTTTAACAATTTTAACATTTTAGTTAATTTATATGGAAATATTGTGTAAATTGTAGTGTAGTTTTTTAATATTTCAAGTTATTTAA
>NW_008827666.1:0-1435 GCF_000691245.1 Trypanosoma grayi
CTCGGGCGCAGGCGGCGGCGTGCCAGGCTCCGACATAAGCAGCTTCGTGAAGTCGTTCTTCCCCCCACGCTTGGCGAGCACGAACGACTCGCCGACGCCGAGGCCGTCCTCCTGCGCGCCGGGGAGGCCGCGGAGCATGTCGTACAGCGTGAGCGCGGCGACGCTCGCTCCCGTCAGCGCTTCCATCTCGACACCCGCCTTGGCGTCATCGGTCGCGACGGTGCAGAAGCAGTACAGCACGCTACACCCACCACGCGCACGGCTCGGCGGCGGTGGCGGACTCGTGCGCTTCCGCAGCACGACGCGGTGTGGGAGGGAGGAGGTGCGGCTGAGTCCCGCTACAACGCGCCGCCTAAACGTGAAGGAGCACTTCTGAATGCGCATCGGGTGGCAGAACGGAATCAGCTGGCTGGTCTGCTTCACCGCGTTAGTTCCTGCAATCACTGCGGAAGCAAACAGAGGGCCCTTCTTGGGGGTATAGAACTCCTCCATCTGGGATATGGGCTCGCGCCCCCCGTCAGCACTATTGTGACTGTTGTCATTACCACTGCTGCTGCTACTGTTGGCACCAACATCATTCGGCTTCTGCACAGCCGGTGTAAGTGTCTGCTTCATCCCCTCTAGGAGGGCATTCGCCGCAGGAGGAACAATAATGGTAGAGACGGCGGTGGCGAGGCAATACAGCGGTTTCTTCTCACCCGCATCGGCCACNCCACCCGTTGTGGGGCTAACCGACGCCCCCTGCACCACAACACTGTTGCTGGTCTTGCCGTCGTTGGCTGTGTTGTTGACACTGCTGCCTGTTGCTGCGGTGTTGGCGATGCCGCGTGTTGGCACGGCGTCTTCCGCCTTCGTTGTGTCAGCCGCAGGACGCCGACTCTGCGACGGCGTGCGCCTCTTCGGGGGGGACTTCACCACCCGGCGCCCTGCTAATGCTGCACCGCGCCCCCGCTTTGGCGGCGGCGGCAGCGGCTTCTTCTTCGCGAGCAATGCCACCGCGAGCCTAAACATGTGGATGCGCTAACTCGCCCCTATGGCCGCACACACCACACGTCCGCCTCCTCTAACTGCGGTGGTGACGAATTACAGAAAAAAGAACAGGAATGTGAGACTCAATGCAGACGGACAGACTTACATTGAAGCGCATTCGCATAAACATCACCTCCATTCACCACTCTTGCTCTCTGAATGGCATCGAGGCCTCTCTTTTTTTCCCCTCTTTCTCTTTCTTCTTCGCTCCCCAACCCCCTCCCTCTATGGACTGGGGGGAGAGAGACTATGGTGCCACGCACCAAGCTCCCGCCAAGCATACACAAAGTGTATGCCGCACTGCAGTACGTTACCTGCCCCTTCTCCCTTTCTTTCTGAATATGCACGTGGATGTATGTGCATGTATGTATGCAAACGCGTGTGTGTGTGTGTGTGTGTGTGTGTG
>NW_008827667.1:0-1434 GCF_000691245.1 Trypanosoma grayi
TATTTATTTATGGTTATTCTGAACGTTGGTATGCGATAACTATAGACAGCGATGGTGGGGCGTGTGAGAGGCTTGCTGTTTTTTTGCCCACACTTAGATCACACGCAAATTAGATGCTATGCCCGTTTTGTGCGGAGACCAACCCCACTCACCCTTCCCCGCAGCTCCATTTTGCCTCCGCTGCACGTGCTCCACGCGACGCGTGCTTTTCCACATATCCCTCGTCCACCTACTTGTCCTCTTTATTGCTGTTGCTACCGCTCTTTTTGTTGTTTCTTTTTAGTGTAAGGGGTAGGGAAGGGGATGTTGCGCAGCTGCCACAGCCTGCACGGCTGCTACAAGCTGCCGGGACGCAAGTCACTGGACGAGGTCTGCAAGCTGAGTCTCCTCGAGGCGACGCCGACGGCACAGGTGGCCAACATCTGGAACGAGCACCACAAACAGTTCGTCCAGTACTGGGGCCGCACGATATCGGCAGAGGCCTACGAGGCCCTGCAGCCGCGCCTGCAGAAATGCCCGTATTTCGTCATCCCTGTATTCCGCTCCAAGGGACTCTTCAACGTCGTGACAAACTGGGACAAGGACCTTGTGGGCGTTGCACCGCTGGGAGAGTGGCAGAAGAAACAGGACCACGCGCAGATCGACATGACTGTTCAATTCTTCACAGAGTTGGTGCGTACGAAGCGCATCGTCCTTGTGCGGTGTGAGATCAAGGACAAGATTTTCGTGCGCCAGGACTGTGTGTTCATCACGCAGATGCTGCTCAAGTATTACACCATTCCGCGACTATATGAGACGTGGGTGGAGGTCTTCAACAAGCGCCCGCACCAGTTTGACTACCACATGTACCTGCGGAACATGAAGGAGGAGGCACAGCGCGACGACATTCGAATCGAGGACAAAAAGACTCAGATGCGACTGGACGCATACGGACCGGTGATCGACACACCACCGGACGCGATTGCGAAGCAGATCCTGAGCAGTGTCGACACAGGTGTATTGCAAGGGGGCGGAAAGACGACGCCATAGTTTTTGTTATTGCTGTTGCTCCTATTGTTGTTGTTGTTGTGGATGACGGTTGAGTTGCCTTGTGGTGTCCCCTACTCCTTTGGTGGATATATATATATATGTATATGTATATATGCGTTTTGGTGTTCTTCTGCAGACTACGTTTTCGAAGTCTTCAGCCCTTTTCTCCCCTTTTTTCCCTTGCCATTATCTCCCTGTCTGAGTGTGTGTGTGTGTGTGTGTGTCTGCAGTGCACACTCCCACCCACACCCACACCCACACCCATACATTCTATCGATCTCTGTGGCGACCATGACGGCGCCGTTCAACGACTATAGCGGCAGGCCGCTGCGCGCCGTGACGGTCTTCTGCTCCTCCACGACGCGGCGCGGCACGGCGGAGTGGGAGGCGGCGCAGCGCTTTGGC
>NW_008827668.1:0-1433 GCF_000691245.1 Trypanosoma grayi
AACCGCATTTCTTCGCATCCTCCTTTCCCCCTCTTACAGTCTCCGTTGCATGCGCCTCCATCAACTGAAACGGGGCAACAGGGCCTGCCGCCTCTGCGAGTTCAGTCGCGTACTCTTTCATCAAGGCCTCGTCGACCAACAGCGTGTAGCGCAGGAAGAGGTACTTGGACGCATACGCAGCTGAGCTGGCGGCGTTCGGCAGGTTGTGTGGCAGCCGCCCGCCGTGCAGCTCCACTGCGAGCGACAGCAAATCGGTGAGGTCAAGAAACAGCTTTCGCCGTGCGAGCCGCTGCACGTGCTCGGGAAGGCGTGACCACACCTTGTCCGTTAGAAAAGGCGCAGCGTCGCGGATGTAGTCGGTGAAGAATGACTGGCACCACGCGCTGTCGCGGTAAAGGGCAACTGCGCCGTTGGATGCGTCTGGTAGGCGCACAAGTCCTCTGACGTGGGCGATACGTCGCAGGCAGCGCAGCAGCTCCAGGCACTCGGTGTAGGTGTACTCGTGGTAATGCTCCGCAGCCGCAATGGCGAGGGCGACGGCGAGCGCCGGATCATCCACCTCCAGTGTTGCCTGTGCCTTCAGCAGCAGCAGCAGTGAGCGCGTGGGGAGTCCCATCACCGCCACCCGGCCGACGCTTTGCTGAAGTCGCAGCATCTCACTCACACTTGTGGCCTCTCGGTTCGTTGCTTTCCACCGCAGCGTCAGCGTCGCTTCCGTCGGCGATGAGACGAGCGGTCCGCGTGTTGCGTCAAGCACAATCGCGGGGACGGTGTCAACACCGCTAAAACCCAAGTTCCCCTTCCGCAGATGCGTCCCCTTCCGTCGACCGCGCGTGCGAAAGACAGAGAGTGGAATCTTTTCCCCATCTACCTCCACATAGCCTCCCTCCACTTGTTGGTTCTGCTGCTTCCCAGACAAATGTGAGCTTGTATGAGACGCAAACTGGAGACAGTGCTCCGTCGTGGCACGCAGGCTCGGTGGCACAAGACTTGACGCCAAAATGTCGTCCTCGCGGTCCCATTGAAATCGAATCTCCAGCAGGCGCTCGATCGTCCGGTCAAGACTATCGTCACCAAACTGTGGTACCTGTGGCTCCAGCACGTCCTGCCGCTTTCTATGTGTTCGCACTCCACCAGTGGCGCGCCCCCAGAACGGCGCCCAACTGCGCCGCGGATCCGTCATGAGTTTCACTGCGTCGTGTGACGACATGTGGCCGTCCGTTCGCATAGCCGAACGCCTGTAGGTGGGCGATGTGTGGTACTCTGTGCGAAAGTAATTAGCAAACGGCTGTTTTGACTTCTTTAGACTCTTGCGGTCCGCCTGATGGCGGGCGGCAATCCCAGCGTCGAGCTGCTGGTGCGGGGCGAGTGCAGGGGCGAGCCACGACGCGCGTGGGTGCTGAAGCCTGCGCGGTGCGAGCAGCGGCAACGTC
>NW_008827669.1:0-1431 GCF_000691245.1 Trypanosoma grayi
GCGGTGGTGCGTCCCGCGTTGTTTGTGGTGGCCGTCGTGCTGTGCTGCGTGTGTGGCTGTGCAGCGGCCACTGCTGAGGGCATCGGTGGGCAGAGGAAGGAGACAGTTATGCTTGACCCGCAGAAGGGGAAGGATAAGGTGGATAAGGCCAAGACTGCGCTAAATGACGTCAGGCGTAACGTGGAGGCAATCAAGCAAGCAACGGTTAGCTTCAAGGCTGAGGCAGACAAGGCAGCAAAAGCAGCAACTGATCTTAATGGCAACGTGGGGGAAAATACGGTTGCCCAGCAGGAGAATGCTGCTAAGGTGACCAGCTTGGCGAAGGAGGTCTTGAGCGCGACTAAGACGTCTCACAAATCCGTTACTTCACTCTGTGAGAAAGTTATGCAAGCAGAGAAAGCAACGACTAATGCAGAGAAGTTGTTGACGGAAGCAGAGGGGATAGCTGGCAGCGCAGCGGATAATGTGGAAGAAGTTATCACCAAAAAGGCGAAGCTAGCAAGGGAGGAATTCGAAAAACTATCAGCAGTTCTGAAGGAACTCTCAGGGGCCCAGAAATGCTCTGAAGAAGCAAAAAAGACTTTGACGAATGAGGTGAACGCTTTTTATGCCATGAAGAGCGCTGAGGAAGCGCTTGGTTTTTCCAATGAGATAACTGCTCAAACACTGTCAACTGGAATCAAGGATTTAAAGGCGGCCGCTAAAAAGGCTACGGACCTCGCAACGGCTGCAGTAAATGGCGCGTCAGCGGCTTCAAATGCCGCTGACAAGGCAACTGGAAACGCTGATACAGCCGTCAAGAGCGCTGAGTTATGGCTGGAGGAGATCGAAGCCGCATTAAAGGCTCTTCAAAACCCACAAAAGAAATCTGATGTTTCGCCTGAAGATTCTCAGTCTTCGTCACATCAACCTTCGGAACCGTCACAGGACGAGGCACACAGCCAGAGTCTCCCACCGGATCCACCGAGCAGTACTTCCACTGACGAGAAGCCTTCTGGTCAACAGAAAGCTGGCACCACGATGACCGATACAGAGCAGTCAACCTCAGTACCATCGGAAGAGAAGACAGTCGCAGAATCCCTGGAGAACGCTGCTTCCCAAGCTGCGGATGCGCCACCGACACCTTCCAAGAGCGATGCACAAAACACCCTGAGTGATGCCCCGAGTAGGGACAGCAGCGTCAGTCCTCCGTGGGTGCGTACACCGTTGCTGCTGGTTGTGGTTGGTGTGCTGGGCCTCCTGGCTGTGTGCTGACCTGTGTCTGTGTGCACACGGAGAGGACGCATACACTCTGTGCTTGTGTGTGCTGCCCTGGAGATTGTTTACTAACATGTTTTGGTTTACTTTTTTTTTCGTTTGTTTCCCCCGCGCCACGTAATCCCCCTTGGAGGATACTCCCTGTGCTCTGTATCCAACGAGGACGGCGCATCT
>NW_008827670.1:0-1429 GCF_000691245.1 Trypanosoma grayi
TTCCACTAAGCAGTAACTTGGTGCGGATGATACTGCTGATGGCGCGGTAACACGCGCCCCAAGACCGACAAGGACAATACTGCGTTCCAGCGAGGCGCGGCGGGCCCTGGTGCTGCGTAATGCCGCAAGCCTGGCGCTGCAAAGTTCACCAAGTGGCGAACGTTGCTGGCGCTCGGCTTCCCCCGACAATAAGGGGTACTGGACCTTGGTGCCACGATGAGGTGGCCGGCATCACCAAAGTGTTTTTTCTATTAAGTCAAAAGTCGTGAGTCAAGATCCTGTCGGATCATTGCTGCGACTGCGTGTGTCAGTGCGCTTATTTTTATGGACTGCCCCGCCATTTGCGGGGTCAAAGGGCGTTTGCGAGGTGTATTTTTGCTAATATTTCCTATTTTACAATGCTCTTCAATACAGCCCATGTCTTTCTTGAAGCACCCCCCCCCCCAAACACCGCATATCACGGCGCCTGCATAGGTCTATCTTGAGGGTTTTGGGAGAACCCCCACTCTATGATAAAAGAGCCCTTGCCACGGGGGCGTGGTATGTAATTTTTTTTATTCTGTAGTGGGGCGCATTTGTGGGGCAGTTCCATTCTGAAGCTCTCGCCGTGATCTTCGGTTCGCCGGGTGGTGCCCGAACGCTTGCAACTTCATTGGCGAATGTTTGGAAAGTTGGAAGTTTTTTTGGAAAGAAAAAATTCCATTTGATGTGGCGGGTTGTAGAGGCTTTGTGCCAGCCCCGGTCGCCTGAGTCTCCTCATTTTTCCATGGAAGGTTACGCCTTTCGAACCCCCGGCCGTCAATTTCTATGCTTTCCTGCGCCCAGAATTCCTTGCCCTAGGTTCGATAATAGTTTTTGGCTTGAATGCAATATTGTTTAGTCCTACGTGGCGCTTTTGCCTTGTGATGCCCCAAATGTCCACAGAGGTCGCACCACGATTTGCTTGGAAGAGGGGCAAGGTGTTTTTTTTCGTCTTTTCAAATACTTGAAAAATTCTGTCCTTGTCCCCCTTGGGGTCGCCAATGGCATGAGCCATGGCTTGGGTTCTCACCCCCGGATTTCCCACAGCCCTCTGGCAGCGCATAAAGTTCGCAGCTCTAAGCACAGTCCACTGCCTAAATGCCTTTTTTCAGCAGGCGCACCTTCCGATAGAATGTGCAAAAAACAAGCCACGAAAATACACCATGCCCGTTGAAGACAAAAGTCCGGTGTCATGGGTGGTGGGAAAAAAGCGCGATCAGCTGCAAACAATTGTGCCGGTGAGGTCCCAAGGAAGTGCCCCAACGCCCCCCAAAAGTCCCGTTTTTTTTCTTCCGGTCCAAAGCCCCCTTTCCATGGATTTGTTCCCTCGTTTTTGAAAAGACCCACGCCCCTGCCCGAGGCAGTTCCTCTTGTTCATTGTCGGTTTTTCCTGCCGGGCCCCGTGTGG
>NW_008827671.1:0-1423 GCF_000691245.1 Trypanosoma grayi
GCCTCGACGGTGCCGGTGTCGATGAGCACGAGGGAGTCCGGCGTGGCGCCCGCCGGCAGAACGCAGTCGCCTGGCGCGAATCTGGCAGGAATAAGCGCGTCGGCGAGCTGATGCCGTTCCCCCGCCGCCAGCGCGCAGAAGAGGCCGGCGCCGCTGAAGAGACGCAACATCCGCTGCTCTTCGCGGAGTGCGTCCGTCATGAGAATGCGCTTCAGCACGGAGCGGCGGATGGTCCACAGCACGACGTCACCCTCCTGATCAGCAGCAGCACGGCAGACCAGGTCGATGTCGACACGGTCATTATACATATACAGGAGCCGCTCACGGCATAAGGCGTCGCCGGAGCTCAACACCACGGTGTCGGCAACGGAAGCAGCAGGAGCAGCGGTGGCGACGCCATCATCGCCCTCATCGCCGCTACTTCTCCTGCTGCTGCGGCCATCGTCAAAGCCGTCGCTGTCATGCAGCAACCCCGGCGGGCACTCAGATTCCACCATGCCGGTCTCCCTGTTGCTGTCACACCAGATCAGACTCCTGCCACCGCTGACAACCACAACGCCCCGCTCGATCCAGTAGAACTCACCGCTCATCCCGCCATCCGCCGACGTTATCGTCTCTCCGGGCCGGAAGATGCGGCGCTCAAAGGCATCCACAACCATCCCCAGGCGGTGCTCCTGCAGGTGGGCAAAAAACGGCTGCTGGCGCACCATCTGCAGGAGCACCGCACGCTCCTCAGGGGTCTTGTCTACGAGGCGCGGGCGGAACGTGCTGTTGCGGCCGACAGACTCCCCAACAATGGCGTGGCGTCGCTTCTTCAGCCGGGCACGGCGGCGAAGCTCGAATGCCTCGCCTCCGCCAGACCGGTCGCCTGCAGAGTTCAGCAACTCCCGCGGGGCGCCGGCGGTCTCCTCTGTTGGGAACATGTACGACAGAAGCACCCTGCGCGGATCGCTGTCTGTGCCCTCCGTCACTTGCGCCCCTGATGGCTGGATGCAGCCTCCTGCCAAGACGTACTTGAAGGAGTGTGCGCACAGCCGGTACACCGTCGCCCCTTTGTCACCGGCCCGCAGGACATGTGAGGGAAGCGTCGGGTAGAGCAGATTGAGGGAGAAGAATGCGTCGCCAGGGTAGTGCTCCTCATACGCCTCGTGCTCAGTGTTTTCGTTGCAGGTACCATCATCTTCATTCTTGCTGTCGCACTCGACATTGCTGTTTTCGTTTGTGGTGTCGTGCAGGGGCGGCTCTGGTGAGCAGCAGCAGCAGCAGCCGTCTGGGGGCGTGCCGGATGCCAGCCACGCATGTTCCTGCTGCGATGGCTGCAACTCGTGCGGTGCTGTTCCCGCCCCACGCGCGGCGGCGGTGTTGGGTGCGGCACGGACGCTGCCGCGGCACAGCACGAGGAGGCTCTCGTTGGGGTGCCACG
>NW_008827672.1:0-1421 GCF_000691245.1 Trypanosoma grayi
AGCAGCAGCAGCAGCAGCAGCAGCAGTAGTAACGACGACACCGATGACCCATCGAACTGGGGGCGACAGTTGGCACTCGAGGCGCATCAACGTGATTACGCTATCGACGCTGCATGCGACGGACGATTTGCCTTTACGCACCACGCCGTGCTTCGGCAACTGCAGCTGGATGGGCTCTGCAACAGTTCGCACTATCCACTGCAGTACGCCGTTCGACTGGCGCCGGCAGCGGTGGGGCCCAACAGAGACGCTGCGGCCTTCGCCCAGCGCGGCATGTGCGTTGCGCGGCCCGGCAACGTCTCGGTCTTGGCCATCAGCCCACGCGGCGTGGTGCGCGCGGCGGCGGCGGGTGCCATTCCGTTCTGTGATGCCACCTTCGTCTTTTCGCGCCACCCGCGCCTGCACACCGCGTATCGCTTTGACTTCACGTGGGCGTGCGGCGAAGACGGCGACGCCGCCATGGCGGTGGTGAAGCGTACCCCGACACTCTCGGAGCTGCGCCACACCGGAGCGACCAACGAGACGCGCTGCACGCTGACGGTGCGCAACACACTCACAAAGACGCAGCGGTCCGACACGTTCCTGCTGCGGCGCGTCTACCCGACGGCGGTGTCGCCAGCGTTCGTGGTTCTGAGTGACAATGCCGCCGTTGGCAACTGCGTTACAAACGCCACCGCAGGTGGTAGACGGACAGCAGAAGCTACTACTACTACTACTACTAATGGTGGTGGTGGCGATCAGGGGCCGCGGCGACGGCCAGCGACGCGGTGGGTTGTAGGGAAAAGCGTCGTTCTGCATGTGGACGCCTCGGCAGAAGGGGCTGCAGTGACCGATGTGCGCAACGCTTACTGGCGCGCCCTCAGCGTCGTGACGGCGGAACCATCTTCCATAGGCACACAGCTTCTGCTCGACTCCATTCACTTCCTGCCGCTTGCGCAGCACCCACGTGCGCTGGCGCGCGGCACTGGTGGTGTCACGGCGATGGTGACCGGCATCCGCGTGCCCGGGCTGTACACAATCGCGCTCTACCACCCCGACCCGGCCCACCCGTACATCTGCCCAAATGTGAGTGTGGTGGAAACGCTGCACGTGACGCACGCACGAGTCATTGAGAAGGAGCTAACGGTATGCGGCGACTCTGTGGTGCTGAAGGCGGTGCCTATCCCGCGGGAGATTGAGTGCCAGTTTGTGGGGCAGTGGGAGATGGTGTCGCTCCAGACGGCAGACAACGAGACGTGGACTGCTGGCGCAAACTTCAGCGGCGTGCGTTTTGATCACGGCACCAGGCCGCGCACGCTGGTACACGGGCTCCCGTTTGGTATCGTTACGATCCGCTGGGCCATTTACGCCGCTTCACCCCTGGACAATACCACTGATGGGGCCGAGCAGCTGCGGCAGCATGGGAGACGCGTGTTGGTTGA
>NW_008827673.1:0-1418 GCF_000691245.1 Trypanosoma grayi
TTTTTTTTTTTTTTTTCGTTTGGCCGGCGTGCTTCTGCCCTGTCAGCGCCAGCGTTGCGGAGCAGCAGCAGACCCACCACCCGCTCGTGCTGCTGGGGGGGAGGGGCAAATGTTGGAGGAGCGTGTCGCGTCGGTGGAGCGGCGTGCGGCGGCGATGGAGCGCGCCGTCATGGTGGCGATGGAGGAGGTCGACGACACACGCACCGCACTGCTGGAGCGCATCGACCAGATCCAGCGCGTTGTCAGCAGCGGGGGCACCAGCAACGGCAACGGTGTCACGCCGCGGCACATTGACGAGGTGGTGCGCATCGCGTCGGAGGCGGCGGCGGCGGCGACGGCGCAGAGGGAGAAGTTGCGCCTGCAGGAGGTGCGCCACAACGCCCTAGAGGAGGTGGTGGCGGCGCTACACTCACGGTTAGACGGCCGCGTGCACAGCACCGAGCAGCAGCAGCAGCAGCAGGAGCGGGAGGCACACGGCGTAGAGACACCGCGGCAGACGTTGGAGGCGGAGGAAAGTGACGCACGGCAGAAAAAGGACACGCGGCTGTTCGGCGAGACAGTGGGACACATCCACACGGAGCAGGCGAAGGCCCCTACTAACAGCAGTGTTGATAGCGATATTGTCACCCAGCTTCAGAGGCGCATCGCACACCTTGAGCACAAACAAGAGGCGTTGCAAAGTATTGCGACGGTTAGATTGGATGGGATTGAGGAACGCATCACGGGCATCGTCGAGGCACGCTTCAGACAGCTGCTCCGCGAACAGAAACAGCAACAGCGTTCCAGTGGACAGTCAGCAGGCGGTCTCTCCCCGTCTACAGATGCCACTGCTGATGTTTGTAATTCTACTCTTCCCTCAACGCAGCCGCAGCCTCCGTCGTCTTCGTCAGTGGCGTCAGGCACGTTGGATGTCCGCAGTCTCCGTGTGGACATTGATGTGCTGCGGCAGGACCTTGTTCGCTGCGTGGTGGAGATTGAGAAGCTGATGGACCAGCAGCAGCGCCTCGGCACCCGCGTGCACAGCTGTGTGAACACCGTGCAGCGGCAGCAGGCAGAGCTCGACAGCCTTGCGGAGCAGCAGAACGAAACGGTGGCGTCGCATGTGCGCCGCCTCGAGGCGCAGCAGTCTACAGCTATTGCGCGGCAGGAGAAACAGCTTGCGGCGGAGCTCCAGCTACTGCAGTCGAGGATTGCCGCGGAGGTGCGGCGTGCCAGCGAGCGGCACAACGACACCGTCACGGTACACCAGCAGCAGCTTGCAGGGTCGTGCGGTCACAACGACCTCGCGGTGGCGCACGAGCAGCTGCGCGATGAGCTGCGCATTGCGGTGGAGCGGCAGCGCGAGGAGTTGCGGCTGGCGCTCGAGCAGCTTGCGGAGACGAGCCGCCGCCTCGAGCGTGACGTGGCGTTGCAGCTGA
>NW_008827674.1:0-1418 GCF_000691245.1 Trypanosoma grayi
GAGGAAGAGAGCAGGAATGAGTACGCAGATCAACCGCCTGTGCATCAAAGGGACGGCACAGACATCAACAACAACTGCAGCGGCAGAATCATCAATATGGCCTGCCAAGACCAACTGAAGTCCTCATCTGTGAAGTGAGACCCGCACGGCTGTCGAACGCTATCCTTTACAACTGGTACCTCTCGTGCTTCCTCTGTGGCATGCAAACAATCTACAAACCCATTTCGGCGGGGTCTTTGCCGGCCTTGATCACCATCTCCCGCTTATAGTCCTGGAACATGTTCTGCAGCCGATGCGACTCATGTACCACAAAAAGTGCGACCATGAACCACAGATAGCCCAGTGCAACCAACTGCGCAATACTGCTCCACGTGTTTAGCTTTGTGAGCGTCGCAGCCTCACCGGCAACAGCCGTTGTGTGTTCTGTTACCTGAAAGCCGAGGCTCTGCAGCATATTAACGGCCTCTGGGATGTACTCTGGTGGAAGAATAAACACCATAGACTGGTGCTCCTCCCGTGGGTGCGTNGCTCTGCAGCATATTAACGGCCTCTGGGATGTACTCTGGTGGAAGAATAAACACCATAGACTGGTGCTCCTCCCGTGGGTGCGTGACGTACTGCTCTCCCACAACCTTGAGCACTCGGCGGGCGATCCATGGGTGACGCCGACGCCGGAACACGTTAGGCGTTAGTAATAGAAGCGTCATCGGTGTTTTCAGCGGCTGCTCGCGTGCGATAAAGTCACGTCGTGTGAGGTTCAGGTCAATGCAGTCGGGTAACCCCATCGGGTGAAAATACGCGTAGCCGGGAAACACACCCCGGCGAAGGAGAATGCGTGCGAGGTAGACGTAAGTGGGGTTGAAGATGTCGTTGCTGATGTACATGCGGTGCTCCTTCGCGTACGGCTGGTACACCCAGTCGTTGTAGTACGACTCCTGCGCGAAGGGAGGCGCCGGCACGACCGTCACCCTCTGCTTGCGGAATGGGTGCGTGATCTTCAGGATACTCACCACATCCTGCGTGCCATCCCTGCGTATGATGTCCTGCACACGCCACGTCTTCTTGCCGAAAAGAGACATGGGGGCTTCCTCTTTATCCTATGCACAGACACAGACGGGAGTCAGCTTCCTTTCCCAGCAAATCACCCCCATGAGAGAAAGGAAGCATGGCAGCACGACGCAACACTCTCCAAATCACACCCACACACGCACACAGCAACACATGACGCAATAAGTGGTAGAACCACAGAAAAACAACCACACGCGCATGCACGCACCCACGCGGACTGTCGCACAAATAAAGACAACACGGATATACAATCCTCTGTCTTTCATGCGCAAGCGGGGGTGCGAGATGTGCGCGTGCCTCGGCGCCTGGCCCGCAGGCATGTCACCGCAAGAGAAGAAAAACGCTCAAAC
>NW_008827675.1:0-1417 GCF_000691245.1 Trypanosoma grayi
CACGGCAGTGCGGGCAGCGCAGCAGGTGCTCCTTGCTGCGCGCCCCAGTGCCACGGCAGGCGCGGCATATCTTCGTCTTGGCGAGCTTCACCGTGTGGGCGGCGCCGCCGTACACGTCCTCGAGCGACACAACCAGCAGCAGCTCCTCGTCCTTGCCGCGATCCGCACCAGCGCCCCCGCCGCCGCCGCCGCCACCGAAGAAGGAAAAGAACGGGTGCATGTGCTGCTGCTGCTGCTGGCCCTGAGGCTGCTCGAACTTCTTGACGCCATCGAGCCCAAGGATGTCGTACACCTTCCGCTTCCTGCGGTCGCCGAGCACCTCGTAGGCGCGCTGAATGCGCTGGTACACCTCTCGTTGTGCCTCCCCCGCGAGGTCGGGGTGGTGCTTCTTCGACAGCTTGCGCCACGCCGACTTGATGTCGCGCTCAGTCGCGTCATCGCGCTCCTTGTCGAGGCCGAGAACCTTGTAGTAGTCCTCCTCATCCGTGCCCTCTGCTGCAGCAAAAGCGCCCTGCAGCCGGGACGGCGCCAGGACGCCCAGCAGAAGGAGGGCAACGAACAGCGTGTTGGGGCACGTGCGCTGCATCATACACGCGGGTCAGCCACTAGCACGTCGTATTAGAGCAATAGTAATTCCCTACACCTACACACGGTCAAGTTAGCGGTAGGAGTAGTAGTTGTGGTGGTGGTGGTGGTGGTGGTGGTGTGTTGACAAACTGCAGCAGCGACGCTGTTGGTGGCGCTCTTCCCACGCACGCCTTGTAGCCTTTAATATGGTTTTTTTTTCTGTTTTTTTTTGTTTTTGTTTTTGTTACCTTTTCTCTTTGCGCCTTGCAACGATAGCAGCCTCCTTCCACGGAAGCCTGGTTTTTTTTTTGTTTTTCGTTTCGTTATTATCGCGGTGCGCGAGTATTCCAATGGAGAAGAGCATAGAGGAAGAGGGAAGAAGAAATGAAGGGGAGCGTGGCACGACAGAGTGCACGTTGGTCTCCGTGCGCCTTTCCTACGTTTGGAGCAGCCCCAGAGCACTCTCCAAGGCAGCCAGCCACACACACACACACACAGAGACACTCCGTAACCAACTCGCCAAGACGATCTATTCACAACGGTCACGGAGACGGCACGAGAAGAAACGAAAAGCCCAAGGGCCCAGCCAAGCACCACATAAAATTTACCCACACCTCGGTCAGTACATTTGGCTTCCTTCACGATCGCTCGTATTTCACCGGCCCCTCTCCTCCAACGAGATGCACACAGTCCCTAGCGACGGCGTGTTGAGGGCGGCGGAAAGTACACATCTCATCGCACCCTCAGCCGCCGCGCAGGAGATCGCCGCTCCAGCTCCTTCTCCTGCTGCTGTTGTTGTCGCGTCTATTGAGGGCTGCTCTTTCCTGACTGTATCTTCTCGCTGCAGCTG
>NW_008827676.1:0-1417 GCF_000691245.1 Trypanosoma grayi
GTTTTTGAAGAGCTGGGAGAGCGTGACTGTTATGTTACAAGGGAAGTTGACCGCGTTTGGAAGATTGTTGAAAATGATATAGAAAATTGGCTTGTTCAAAATGCTGGAAGAGTAAGGGCCACGTTACGCCTTTTGATTGGGACACCTGGTATAGGGAAGTCAATGGGGGCTGGCTCGTATCTCCTGTATCAACTGCTGCACTATGACAAGGAACGACTTCCTTTTGTTGCATACTTCATTAAAGATTGCGTGTATATCTTTGACAAGACCGGAGGTGAAGAAGAAGGACGCGTGGAGTACTACGATAACCTCGAAGAGGGAAGGCGTGCTGTGTTACGTCTCTCTCATACTGTGAGGGGATACATAATCTATGATGTGGCAAAGCAAGGAAGTGAGCCTCACCACGCTTTACCTCCAAAAGGATGGGGTATGGCTGTTGTGACTTCCCCGAACGAGGTGAACTTCAAAGGATGGGAGAAGCAGCGGGAAGCCCTGCGTGTCATAATNCTCACCACGCTTTACCTCCAAAAGGATGGGGCATGATTGTTTTGAGCTCTCCAAACAAGGACAACTTCAAGGGGTGGGAGAAGCAGCGGGGAGCACAGATTATCATAATGAATTGCCCTGAGACAAGTGAATTAAGGGAGTGGTGTGTGTGGATACACCGCGATAAACCAGAGGAGGAGCAAGAGAAAGAATGGAGAGAAATTGAGGAGCGTATAGAGCATGTGGGACCGATTCCCCGCCACATTTTTACTGAAGATGCTTTCAGTAAGCGTGTCGGTGAGGTTGAATGGGCATTGAATGAAATCACTCAAACAAACGCTGCGATGTACAGGAGCTTAAATAGTAGCAGTAACTCGAAAGGGGGGAACCCGTGCCACAAGCTTGTGAAAATCGTACGGGTCAATCAGTATTCCAAATCCGAGGTATACCACAACGAGCCAATTTCACATGCAATATTCGTAGATATAATGGCTAGGGTGTCTCAACTTTCTATTTCATATACAGTCTTGCAGGCCATCTTAATCCCCATTGATACAATGTTGCCTGTCGCCTTGGAAATGTTTGGAGTTAGTTCGTTTGTTTACAAAACCTTCGTCGAATCTGTATCTAGGAAACTGACAACGATTCCTCTCCCATTGAACCGAGCGGGGAGAGAGTGCATCTTGAAATTGAGCAGCGAGGTACATCCTACCCGGGTGGGGTGTATACCGCTCATTTCTGAGTTAAATAGAGTTACAAAGCTACCAATACAGGCTGGTGTGCTGTATATCCCAAAAAGCAGAAACTTCCCAGTGGTAGATGGTTTATTTTTTGTCGAAACAGATAATCAACGAAGGACGATGGTTTGCCTCCAGACGACTACTTCGGGGGTACACGACACAACGGCTAGTAAGGTGGTGAGCTTTATGAA
>NW_008827677.1:0-1415 GCF_000691245.1 Trypanosoma grayi
CACGCCGAGCCCCTCCAGGTACGCTTTGCAGTAGTGGATGAGGTCGAGGTTCGAATTGCGGCTCGTCGTGTCGAAGGCGACAAGCTTCGCCAGCCACTGAGTGTGGTTCATGTGCTGTGTAGCCATTGATGAGTGTGTCAAGCGTGTCTTCTTTTCTGGAGAGGAGAGTAGGGATAGAGAGACGCGGTNCCTCCAGGTACGCTTTGCAGTAGTGGATGAGGTCGAGGTTCGAATTGCGGCTCGTCGTGTCGAAGGCGACAAGCTTCGCCAGCCACTCAACAGGGCTCAGGGGCACATAGCGTGCGTCGCTCTCGTGCGTAGTCGTCTTTTTGGTATTGGTGCAGTTGAGAGTGTGACTGCCTTGCGTTTTCTTGCTACGAGACGTGGAAGGGGAGCGTCACCGCACCAAACGGCAACAGCAGCAGCGCAATGCGCAGCAAGGAAGGAAAGGACGCAGATGCCCAGGCAACCCCCGTGCACGGAGGAACTCACGGACGCACACTAAGAGACACTAATTATCTACGTTGCTCTTCACAGCAAGCGCCGTTCTCTCGCACTTCAACTCTTCTCGTTGATTCACCCATTCCTCACATTCGTCTTCAGCATCGCATTCTCTTTAAACGCACACATGCACGCGCACTAGCCTCTTTCTTCGCTTCGTTCCAATTTTTTTTCTTGTTTTTCGTTTTGTTTTCTTTTCTTGCGTTGCGTGTGCCTGCGCATGGGAGGGGAGGGGAGGGGTCGTGTTGCCGCAGCCGCACCCAAAACCCCCGCAGGCGTTTGTGGCGAAACGCGGGAGGAGGAAAGGGGGCTTGCAAAATCGTTCTTCATTAATACGTGGGGAGGAGCAAGACCAAAGACAACAACAACAACAACAGCGATGGAAGAAGAAAACAATATACGCCCTGGCAGTATAAGCGGCAGCGGGGGGAGGAGGGGATAGGAACCGGAAGTCAGGCAAAGCCCACGCCAGCAACAGCGGCGCAGGGAGTCCTCACGCTTGCGGCAGGACGAGGATGGACGAGACGCGTGGCGCACAGGCAACACGTCGAACTGCACGTCGGCGCCTTCGCGCACACGACCCGCACAAATAGACGCGCCCCACACCACCGAACCCCCCCCCGCGTATTGTCTCTCTTGTCTCTATCCCGCAGCCCTTCGCCCAGTCCCTCCCCGTCTCTCAGTCCCGCACACACACACACTCTCTCTCTCCCACTCGCAGGCAGACGCCACTCACTCCGTCACTGCACTCGGCTCCCGCCGTGGGCGCCTCCGCCTGGTGCCCCTTCGCTGCGCCACACAGAAGCCGATTGTCTCTCCAGTCGTTTTGTTGTTGTGTCCTTCCTTTTTTTTCTCGTTCTCTCTCTCTCTCTTTGCTTCCCGGCCTTACTCCTCCTCCTCCTCCTCCTCCTCCT
>NW_008827678.1:0-1414 GCF_000691245.1 Trypanosoma grayi
CGCGGTCAATGGGAATGATGAGGCTAGGGAATATGAACAGCGAGAGGAAGAACACGCAGAAGCAGGCGATCTGCATGGGACAGATCATCTTCAGAATAGGTCTAATATCAATGGAGCATTGCTTTCTTCGAAGTTGCCATTTCGGTCGTTTGGACACGACATTCCTCCTCCCCATCCACACACGGCAACTTCTTCACTCCTTCCCCACTGCCCATTCGAGTGGCATGACCGTCCAACGGCTCATTCAAAGTCTCCCCGCGCACTACCGCCCCTTCCATCCCCTTTCTGTCGCCTGGTAACGCACTGGAGGCATCACCATCTCGCTTCAGAATACGATATTCCCAAACGTCCCGCTGGGCGAAAGGAGCCATACTGGAGGAGAGAGCCTAGAATAGCTGCCAGCGCCATGAAGTCCAGCGCAAACGAGAAGTAAAGGTGCGAATGAGCGGTAGTCGACTGGCACGTGGGCATCATCAATGCATTGACGATGCACTGCAGCGTCGACGCCACCACACCAGAGAAGGCGCATCTGAAGGGAACCACCGACACAAACTTGGGCAGCATGGTGCTGGCCAGCGCATAGTACGTTACATCAAATGCCGCCTTTCCCGCACCCGCCTACGCAGCCAGCAGCATGAACACACCACCACCGCCGCTGCCTGTGATAGTGCCGCGCTCCGGCAGCGTAACGACGACCATGAGCTCCACCATCATTGGAATATGTGCCACAAACAAGGTGAGCCAGCCGTGAGAATCACCGCACCCACAGTGTCAGCACGAGTGCACCCGCCATAACTTGGAAGGCGACTGCTATGATGTTGCAGAAGGCGAAGATATCCGCCCTGAAGACAGTCTTCTTTGGCCTCACGAACTCGTCCTGTGCGATGTATTTGTAGTCGCCTACATCATAGGCCTTGGAACCGATATGATCGGCGGACATTGGCAATGAGCATGGCGGTGCCACGCAGACTGCAGGTGAAGTACACACCGGCCCCGCTGAAGGATCCGAATACCAGGGCCGTCTGAACGTCGCCTACACTTGCAAGATTCGCAAAAACTCTCTATGCGCACTCACAGAACAAGAATAAAAAATAAAAAAAAACGATGAAAGTAATACACAATGGAGATCGAAAACAAAGAAAGAAAAGAAAAAAAAAAAGCCAGCACAAAAAGGAGCAGATTTGTTTCGATTGGAGACTCATGCCCCACAGCTCTGCGCAGGGATATGTGAAGTGGGGGCCACACACACACGCACCAGGAGGAAGGTCAAGCACGTTGGACGCGATGCAACGCCGCGCGAATGGGAGTGCCTGAAATCCGCTCAGTGGCACACACACAAAGAGAGAGTAAGTCCCCGTGCACTGCACCACACGCCTCTCTTTCCCCCGGATCCGTTGTACCTCCCCCCCCCCCC
>NW_008827679.1:0-1413 GCF_000691245.1 Trypanosoma grayi
CGTCTTCGCAGTGTGGTTGAAACAAACCCCTATGAATTCACAACGCGTTGTGGGTGTCTTGTGCCCTCCCACCGTCGCGCCGCAATCGCGCATATTTCCCATAATAGTGTTCCCCCACAACTCCACACTTTTGGCGCGGCCCTGTGATACGCAGATTGTCAATCCACACGTGAAGGGTTAGTTCCGGCGGGGCTGCGAACCGCGGTTTGGCAACCCCGGGGTCCCCAGCCAAAACCGTTGTAATGGTATGCAAAATTTCTGGACTACATTTATACCCCATGGGGAGTCGCGTGAACTCAACGAGCTCACCCTTTTCTGTCTGGCAATGGAAATTACCGCGTGTCTCTGCTGGCAGGCCTACCTGGAAGAAAGATGCCTTTAAATCGAAAATGGCGGCTGTCTCATCGTAAACCGCGCCCAGGTATTGAGAAATATGCCCCAGAGGAACCAAAGCCTCGTAGTCCTCTTGTTCATTTTTAGCTTTTGGCCAGGCGATGAAACGTCGCCGTAGGCCCGACGGTTTTTCTTCCACTACCGTAAAAGGCACCACCCAACCGGTAGTGGGTAGCTTTGATACGGTTTGAATAATGCCGGCCTTCTTCATCGCCCGGGCATCCCCTTCTGTCATTCTCAAGAGGGGCTCTCGTTCCCCTGTCCGGAAATTAGCTGGCTGCCGCACCAAGTCCCACACCGTACCAAACCGTTTCAGAGCCTTAGAATTGAGCCAGCTCCGTACCCAGCGCAGTGAGAAAGTATCCACATCTACCTGTTGTAACGGTAACCTGCGTTCGCCGTTCTGATCGGCCACCCGCGTATGATGGGTACGTCGCAAAATGCTGTGCCCCTGAAAAAGTTGTCCCTTCTCCTCCCCTCTGCCAGGATAAGTCCATGAAGACATCGCCCAATTTCTGACCCCGTCCACATATATGCCGGCAGGTGTGCGGATTTGTTGACCAAAGCAACCCACGGCCCTATGTACCGCGCTGCGCTGCGTGGTAGCTCTAGGGGGTCTGCGTGTTTCCCCAACTGGGCCAGCAGGCGAGGGTCGAGATCGTGTTCGATTACCGCTGCGGCTGTATGCGCCAGCGTGCCTCCTTTTTATGGAATGCACTGTCATACCGAATGGGCGGAAAACGTTTTTCATGCCTCGCGAGGTTGGCGTTGTGAGCCTTTCCCCCTCCAACAATCCCTTGGTGACGCCTCTTGCTTTTTTTGCACCTTCTCGCCCGATAATCCCGTATGGCGCAGCTCGGCGAGGGTCGATCTTGAAAGTCTTTGGAAGAGCCCCCCAATCTACAATGAGGGCTTCCTTGGTTTGAGGGTGGGGAATAAAATTTTCCTTTTGGAGTAGAGCGATTTCGCCCCACCGACTGGCCGTGACCCAAGCGAGTCGTAGGGCAACCCGGTCGTTTT
>NW_008827680.1:0-1413 GCF_000691245.1 Trypanosoma grayi
CCGGCCGGTGCGGAAGACGCCCTCGACGTACGCCACGCCGTCGTCGGCGAGCGCCTGCCTCAGCAGGAACGCGTAGTCCGCGCGCTGTTCGCGGTTCAGCGACGTCATCGCCTGCCGCTCGTAGATCACGTCGAACTTCACGCCGCGCAGCGGGCCTTGCCAGAGCTCCGGCGCGAAGATGTCGCGCCAGTGCAGGTGGATGCGCGCGTACGCGTCGAGCGGGAGGGCGCGCTCGGTACGGGCGACACACGCCCGCATCGCTGTCTCCGACGCGTCGACGGCGTCCACCTCGAAGCCACGCATCGCCAGCTCCCGCACAATCGGCGAGTCCCCGCACAGAGGCACCAGAGCGCGTGGACGTTGCCGCCTCTTTTGCTGCTGCTGCTGCTGCTGCTGCTGCATGAACGCGTCGGCGTCGTAGAGGTCACGCCCCGTTGCCTCACGCACAAAGTCAAACGGGCCACGATAGAACTCCGCCGTGGACTCACCAGCGCGCCACAGCGGGTTGCCTTTGCGCCACTCGTTCTCCCACCATGCGGGCGATGTGTGTGGCATAGCGGTGGGAGGCACCGGAACGAACTTGTAGCCGAGCATCTCGCGGTACTCGTCGACGAGCCACGGCCCAAGAAAGACGGCAGCACCGAGCAGAATGCCGCCCACAGCAACCCAACCCTGCAGCCGACTGGCGGTGATAGCGCGCGGCATCCAACCACTGCGGTGGTTCATGCGGAAGCGGTTGACGAGGATCTGCCCGTCAAGCTCGGAGCCCGACGGCGTACGTAAGCCAGAGCGGCGCAATGCGCAGCACCGCATGACGACAACGCAACGATATCCTTCTGCTTCCCACCTACTGCTCCTACTCTTACTACTATTATTGCTGCTGCTACAGTAGATGTGTGTGTGGGTGTGAAGGAGGAAAAAAAAATCGGAGCGAAGAAGAAATTGCGCTGGCGTAGCAGTCGGTCAAAAGGCAAACGGGGACCACACATGTGTCAGTTGCAAACAACAACCAGCAGTGCCAGCGACCACCCCCATTCAGCTGCATTACTGAGTGTCTATCTTCGTTATAACATTCACCCACACACCAGGATGAAGAGATATACAGCTGTTCGTTTTATTGTGGGTTTCACATGCCGTTGCGCACGTCAGCGAAGGGCAGCAGGGCACTGCGCGAGGGCAAGCAGCACGTACATGTTGGCGTAGTACTCGTGTAACGCCTTGGCCAGCTGCGTGCCAAGGACACCATCGTCCTGCTGCAGCGCCTGGTGGTACACACAGGCGGTGTAGTCGTATGTGATGACTAGGTCGCGCAACGCGAGCGCCAAGCCGGGGGCGTCCGCCACCTCCAACGCGTCGCGCTGCGCCTCGTCGATGCGCCACGCCTCGCCGTCCTGCAGCCGCCCGCGCAACGCG
>NW_008827681.1:0-1413 GCF_000691245.1 Trypanosoma grayi
CGTCGAAGCGACTCTGACTGCAGTATCATGCTGGCGGTGCGCCACGTGCTGTTCGGTGTTGCCCTCCTGCTGCTGTGCGGGATTGTGCCGGCTGTTGGGGCAGCAAGTGGAAAAATGAACAAAGCGAAAGCAACTCTTTCTGATGTTAAGCAGTATATTGATAATATAAAGGAATCTGCGAATGAGGCTCTCACGAAGGCTGAGGGTGCTGACCGTGATGCCGCAGATGCACTAAGTCTCGTGACGACTGCGCAAAGTGATGCTGATGGCCTGGAAAAGGATGTTGAACCTGACGTTGATCATAATAAGGCTGGTGGAGTCCAAGAAAAAGCTCAGAAAGCCATGACAACATCCGTGACGGCAATGAAACGCCTTACGGAGGCGGCAGGATCATCACAATTGGCAAAGAATGCAGCGCAGGCAGCGTCTGGGATGGTGCAGATGATCACGGAGAAAGTTGAGGAGGCAATTCGGTTGTCGGAAGGTTCAGTCCCACCGCAAGTAAAAGCGTTATTGGAACTCGTAAAAACGAGTCAGGCTGGATTTGCTGACGCGGCCAGCAATGCAGCTTCTTCTTCCAGTGACGCAACGGACGCTCAGGAGAGCGCAAAAGCTGCAGGTGAGCAGGCCAAGCAGGCAGCGCATGAAGCTGGTGAGATAAAGAAGGTTGGAGATCAAAATAAAGATGGCGTGAATTCAGTGAGAAATAAAGAGAAAGTAAAGGAGTACGCTCATGCTGCAGCGCAACACGCCACGAAGGCGCTGGATAAAGCTAAAGCAGCAGAAAATAAAGCGAAAACTGCATTTATGAACGCGAAGGAAGCGGCTAAAGCTTTCGAACAAATACCGGATGCTGTAAATAACGCAGTAACGGCTGCTGATGAAGTTGCCAAACAGAAAGCAAAAGGAGGTGCTTCATCATTTGCTTCTCAGGGAGGCAGTGACTTACCACTGCAGCAAGATCGGAAAGACATCGAGGAACGTCCCAGCGTCGCAGTGAATCAGGAAAAAAGCGAAGGTGATGCTCCTGATTTTATAAATGATGGACATGCTTCAAGACAACATCAAGGTGTATCAAAAGATAAGAAAGAAGTGGAAGTACCTAACAATACTCCCGTTACAGCTGCTTCTCAAGCACCGGCAGGAAAAAATGACAACACTCTAACACTTCCCCCTGCAGATGCACCCAACGCAGCCGATGCACAAGCCCCGCCAGCCGGTGATTCAGAGGCAGTCGACGTGCCTAATGGTCTTTCTTCAACCGAACCCACTGAAGCCACCACAACATCTGATGAACACACTGGGGAGACATCCTCTCCAGCCAGCGGTACACCTGAGTCTTCTCTGCTTCCATCGAACAGCGCTGTGAGTGCCGCGATGGGTGAAAGTGGCGGCACAGACGGCAGCGGCAGC
>NW_008827682.1:0-1407 GCF_000691245.1 Trypanosoma grayi
TCCCCGTACATCATTTGGCCAAAAATAGCCTATTTTCAGGGAGAGGGGTTTCGATTGGGGTTGGTGTAATATAGTACTAATTCAGTTTAAATTATTAATTTGATATATTATCTATTTTATTTTATTTATTATTTTATTATATTAAAACACTAAACGTTAATTCGTATTGTATAGATTATGTGAAAGTTTATATCTGATTTTGAATATTGAATTGTAATTATTTTTATTTTATTTTGGGTAGATTTTATATTTCCTACCCACATCTGGGTGTTGAGTTTTATGTGGGTGTGGTGGCTATGAATTATGCTCTTTAGCTATTTTAATTTTATGATTTGACGGTAATGGTCTACCTTTCTTTATTGCAAGTAATGGTTACAGTTTGGTTTAAATATGTTAAGATTACATTATTTTGGTTATTTATTTGATTTAATGGTATTGATATTGTTGGTCCTAAATGACAAAAAATGTCAAAAACATGCTTTTCGGGAGGGGCGTTCAACTTTATGGCCGGAAATTCATACAGGATCCCCGTACATCATTTGGCCAAAAATAGCCTATTTTCGGGGAGAGGGGTTTCGATTGGGGTTGGTGTAATATAATAATAAATATTGTATTTTGATAATAGTTCTTTAATTTAATGATTATATATGATAAACGTAATGGTATCGGTTGGTTAAAGATGTATATAAAAATTAAACTAAATGTATATATTGAATATTAAAAGTTATTTATTTAATTAAATTAGAGTCATTTTGTGACGATGGTAATGATCCTGAAAGTGTCAAAAATGTCAAAAACGTGGTTTTCGGGAGGGGCGTTCAACTTTATGGCCGGAAATTCATACAGGATCCCCGTACATCATTTGGCCAAAAATAGGCTATTTTCAGGGAGAGGGGTTTCGATTGGGGTTGGTGTAATATAGTATTTAATTCCATGAGTTGCTAATTTAAATTGAATGTATATTTATTCTTTAATTATTTTGATAATCTTAAACTATAATGAACAACTAACAGAACACGAATTTAATGTATAAAATGTTAAGTTAAATTTAGATTTTAATTTCTATTTAATTTAATGCTTTATTTATTTATTTTGTTGTTGTTGGTGTAATGTGTCTCCGAGTTGGTGTTGGTATTTTGGTATTTTGGTGGGTGGGTGTAGTGGTGTTTGCGTGGTTTGTGATGGGTATGGTAGGGGTTAGAGTATAATTTGGGGAGGTGGTTAGGAGGTGGTTGTGGGGGTGGTTGTGTTGGGGTGGTGGTGGGTGGTATGTTTATGTTGGTAAAATTCGGTAAGTTCCATCACCAAAAATTCCAAAACATGGTTTTCGGGAGGGGCGTTCAACTTTATAGGCCAGAATTCATGCATGTTCCCCGTACATCATTTGGCCAAAAATAGGCTATTTTC
>NW_008827683.1:0-1406 GCF_000691245.1 Trypanosoma grayi
TCATGATAGCGGCGGCAGTGCGGTCGAACGGATTCAAGAGAAGCGAACCATTTCAAACACACCAAGCATTGTATCTCTCTCCGCCGCTCGGGCGGTAGGGGAGCGGCTCCCGCGTTCTTTCGCTGGTCGTCGGTCGGGGAGGAAGCCTCTGTTCTCATACGCTTTGTGAGATGGGGCAGTTCTGCTTCATCTTTTTTCTACTTTATAGGAGTGGCGTGCAAGGTAGGGGAGTCCTCTCTCTCTCGCTTGGGGAGTTAAAAGCGGGTCCTGGTACTGTGTGATGCCGTAAGCCGGGCGCCGCAAAGTTCTCCAGGTGGCGAACGTTGCTGGCGCTCGGCTTCCCCCGACAATGCGGGGTGCTGGACCTTGGTGTCACGATGGGGCGGCCGGCATCATCAAGGCGCTGACCATATAGAAACAGGAGTATTTCCCTTTCCCCTCTAAGCTTCGTCCTCTCCTCTAAAATTTTGTCGCCCTTAGCTGCCATCACGTGCCTCCCCCCTGGGAAAGCTTCAACCAATGGTGTGAGTAGGTTTCCCAGGGCCCACTGAAAGCAATCGGCCGCCGCTTCCTTCTGTGGGTGTTCTTTACTCGACCGGCGCAGCGGTGCAAACAACAAAATACCCACAAAGTACAAAACACAAAACAAAAAACCCAAACCAACAAAAACAAAAATCAAAATATCCCAAAAACAACAAAACGCACAACAAAACAAAGGGACCCCCTTCCACATGGAAACTCAACAGTAATGAACGTGCTCTGCGATGGTGGCTGATGGAGCGGAACCATCGAAGAAAGTCGTGAAGACACGAGGAAGAAAAAATATACATATGGTCTTCGCTCAAAAGAAAAAGGGGTCCGGCAGCAATGTTCGACGAGCGCCCTGGGAACCGATAGGCTCGTCATCCATTCCACCTCCATGGGGGCTTGCTGGGGGTTGGTGGATAACATTGTCATACTGGTACCTACCCTTCGTTTCAAACTTACACTTTGCAACATTTTCCTAACGCAAGAAATGAAGAGACGTATTGTGATGAATTTTGGGATCCCCTCTTAGCAAGTAGGGTATGACTTGGCCATTCCTTTCGCAGGCTCCCAAAAAAGAGGAACATTTTGTTTTCCTACCTCCAAGTTTTTTTTTTTGAGCCTGCGATAGGAATGGTCAAGCCTTACCCTACTTGCTAAGAGGGGATCCTATGATCCATCATAATACGTGTATTCTTATCTTGCGTTAGGAAAGTGTCGCAAAGCGTAAGTTTGAAACGAAAGGTAAGTCAGAAGCAAGCAATCACGATGTTATCCACTACTTCCCAGCAGGCCCTCATGGACGTGGAATGGATGACGGGCCTGTCAGCTCTCAGGGTGTTCGTCGAACATTGCGGACGGACCCCGTTTTCGTTTGAGTA
>NW_008827684.1:0-1406 GCF_000691245.1 Trypanosoma grayi
AACCAACGCCGGTATTTGATCGATGATCTTGTGATCGGTGACTACGGTGATGATTGCAGTGCTATTTCTTATTCAGAGGGTGGCATCTGCCGCTGCAATCAGGGCGGGCGGACGGTCTACATGAAGCGGTTCGTGGAGGGGTACCGCTCTGAGAAGATATTGAGCGGAGAACTTACGATTCCTTCCTCAGTGTGCTACACAGACGGTATCAGACTTCATGCGCCACTGAATGAAGTTTCTCTTCTGATGACTGACGATGCCTATGCTGTGAGGGCAACGATTGGCATGAAGACAGGTGCTTTTGCTGCGGAGCAGATCCAGCTGAACTTTACGGATACACACAATGTTCGTCTTCAGATGATTAACACTTCAACAACTGATGCAAAAAGAGCGCTGGAGGATGAGAAGGAGAGCAAGCGCATCCATGCCGTAGGAGGTGTGGTGACAGAGGATCTGCTCGATGACGAATCTGTGGTATTTATAGATCCACAGGAGCTACATCCAGGCATGAACAAGTTTCGCCGGCACGTTATATGCCTGTCGCCGACGCTGGAGCAGGAGTTCTTTGTGCTTGCGCAGTACCTCGGAAAGATAAGCCGCGCCAACGCCCACGCTGTGATCCGCAGTGACGAGGGTGCTGCGATGACAGATGTGTTGCGGCGGTCACTTGTGACGTTTGGAGGGTCGCTGCTGTCCTCCACGCTGCTGGCTGGCGGTGACGCGCTGGGGGACTACCTGCCACACAAGGGCGATGTGTTCGTCGTGGGCCTTGCTGCTGCCGATGCTGCTGTGATCGCAGAGCACCTGGCGAAGAACCGCGGTGTGCGTGTACTTGTGCTGTTCGCGGAGGTCTCGTGGTTGTACGATGAGTTTGTTGCTGTGTTCAATGGGAGTGCTGCTGCTGGGCGCCTTGTGTTCGCGACGAGCCTGCCGCACTGGGCAGACACTAATACCACGTCTGAGACGGTGCAACGGTTCCACGCTGCTGTGTGGAATACGAAGAAGTGGACGCCTTTGGCGCTGAGGTCGTTTGCCAGTACAATTCTGGTAAAAACCATTCTCTCTCGTATGGAGCTGGTGAGTGCTGAGGTATTGGTTGATTTCTTCTACAAGAATGTTGCCATCGCTGTGGCCGATATGTTTTACGGATCCTTCAAGGATGGAACGCGGTGCGGTGGCCAGAATAACATGAGCTCTGCTGAGTGCGCTGTGAACTACGGAGCGAGGCGTATTTCGGTGTGGTCTATGGCCCGCGTGCTGGACCCCGCAGTGCCTGAGCTGTTCCCCGCAGTGACGCCGTCGATGGAGTACAGGGAACAACTTAATAATGGGGCGTCAAAAGAAAAGCTTATCGCCGTCATTGTTGGCTCCATTTCCGGAGGTGTACTACTGGCTGCTCTGTTTGC
>NW_008827685.1:0-965 GCF_000691245.1 Trypanosoma grayi
GCCTCGTGGCGCCGCACCGCCGCGCGGAGCTCCGCCGTCTGCTCCGCCGCTGTCGTGCAGCGCGCGACGAGGGCGAGTTTGGGCGCCAGCAGCAATCTGCAACGCCGCCCAGACAGCATCGCACCTACTAGCACGGTGTGTGAGAAAAGAGAGAGGGAAGCACGGCACACATGCAAAAGCAATAAGGTGTAGTGACCAATCTGCAGCACAGCGCCACAACCGCCAGAAGCAGAAGCAGCATCCAAAACGAAATAAAAACCAGAGTATGCCGTTATCCACACGGCAGAGCAACGGCACGCCGAATAAGGGAAACACCCAAGTCAGGAGTAGAAGTCAATGAAGCCATACAGACGGGCTCATGACAGCACCAGAGGGTCGCGGACCGGAAGACATTTGCTGCGGGCCCACCGCCGCACCTCGTCGTCCGACATGTGCTGCACCTGCTGCAGCTGCTTCCTCTGTGCCTCGAGACCGCGACCGTAGCGGCTGCGGTAGTACGTGCTGGCACGACGCGCGTGCAGCATCGCCTGCTTCGCCTTGTTGCAGTGAGCAGGGAGCCGCTCGAGCAACGCCGTCACTTCCTCTTCGCGCCGACTGCCCGCGCCGTGCGGCAGCACATCGTGCAGGACGCGTTGCACCGGCGTGACAGCCGGCAACGCAATGGGCTGGTGGCAGAAGGGCGAAAGCACAAGCACGCGACGCAACGCCAGCGCTGACGCACTCAGTGCCATCCAGCACGCCCAAGAACTAATAACCAACAACAAAAAAACACTGCCTGGACTACCTTCCACACACACACACACACACACACACACACACACACACACAGAGACACTGGCACTCACTGCAGTGGCACACCACGCGCACGCGGGGGTGGGGTGATGTGAGTGTCGTGCATGCACAAGAAAGAGGAAAGAAAAAGAGGCAACATGTGGCGCCGCACCCGCCCACCGCCGCTGCCGGAC
>NW_008827685.1:1004-1402 GCF_000691245.1 Trypanosoma grayi
CCCGCCATCACACCAGTCGGACACATTAAAGTAAAGAAAGAAGGAAGGCTGGGGGAAAGAGAGAGAGAGAGAGAGAGAGAGAGCGAGGAAAAAAAAAGTGAAACATCAAACGTCAAATACGAAACGTTCTTCTCGTGTCTCTCTCTCTAACTCCCACTCTTTCTCTTGTTTTTATTCAGGAACACACATACACGTGCTTGTGCCTATGCGTGGATGTGGACACAGAGGCACACACTTCCCTCTCTCCCCTCTCTCGACTCCTCGCGGAGTCATGGTCAAGCAGCACATTTCTCTCTCGACCAGCAGCAGCAACAACGGCAGTACGGAGGAGACACACAGGCACACAGACACACAGACGCACAGGCACACATATATATATATATATATATATATATATA
>NW_008827686.1:0-1400 GCF_000691245.1 Trypanosoma grayi
CGTGATCTGCGATGATGGCTGGTGGAGCTGAGATATCGGCAGGATTCGTGAAGACGCAAAGAACAGGAAAGAAATCAGACGGGGTGATACCCCCACATCGTTTCTCGCTTTAACGGGATGAGTAAAAAAAGGGGAGTTCGAGTCATTTTTTTCGACCCCTGCAGTACTGCACATGTGTTATGAGTTCACTTGCCTGAGTTTTGTTTTTTTGAGGCAAAATGCAAAGCTACACACCCCATTAAATTCAAAGAGTAAGGGTACTGACGTCGTACGTGTGGAGCGACACACATGTTTTATTGTTGCTTTCCCCCCACAGGGCAATATTTCATTTTGACCTGATTGGTAAGTTGCCCTTTTTTGCTGCCGTTTGTACGCCATTTTTGTGTTTTTTGTATATTTTTGGGGGGGCTTGCGGCGCCCACACAATTGCGGCTGTGCTGCTGCGTGCCGAATCGTTTTGGGGTGGTGAAGCGAAGATGTGCCCATGCTAACGTTGGTTGAGTGCCATATGCGTAATTAGATAAAGTAAATGATTCTCAGGAGAGGAAAAGGCCAGGTTACCCACTTTGTTTCTCTTGTACTCCTCGACACTTTGGAGAGCTTCTCTCATTTGTTCATTTCTTTATCATCGAGTAACTTATTATTGTTGTTTTTCCCGTATTCGCCCCTGTTTCTGTGTGAGGGAGGGGTGGTCTTGTATGAATCCATGAAACCCAATAAGGTCAACTCACTTCCGTGCTTCATCTCACCGTTTTTCAAATAAAGAGAGCCAATAAGGAAAGCACAACCGCAGTGACATCAGTAACACACAGACAAATGAAAAGAGGGTACAGGTCGCTATTGACACCACTGAGGGCGATCACGTTATTGGGCAATGAGGTGCGGCCTCCATGCGTATCAAGCACAGAGATGCGCAGACAGAAAGAAAAACAATGCCATAATTGGGGGACAGTACATCTGCCCGTACATTTCACATTGGGTGGTGTGTTCAAGCCCACCCTTGTTGCGATGGCGCCGCGTATTGTGGCTGGCGGCACTACAGGCGATAAAGCTCTGAGCGACGCGGCTGCTACCAAATCGGTGAAATGGACCCTCGACAGCACAGTGGAGGAAGTTCTGCTACAAGGAAATCTTCCTCCAGTGCATATGAAGCTGAAAGACTTTCTTACCGAATACCTTGATGGCATGGGTGCGGATGAAGTGAAGTGGAATGTCAGTATAGAAGCGTTTGCCAACAGACCAAACAGATATATAAAAGACGAGGAGCTGGTTACCGACATACTTGCGATGCCGTCATTCAAGGCAATAGTAGAGGAAATGAAAAATAGGGAAGCTGTACGCAAACTCAAAGAGACTGGTGTGTATTCTCTCCAGCAGTGGGACGTGTATGATAAAAAGGA
>NW_008827687.1:0-1399 GCF_000691245.1 Trypanosoma grayi
CGCTTTCACAATCTGCGGCATGGAGGACCTATTCGACGTGTGACTTGGAGCTCTGTGGTGGTCCACGACACCACCGAGAGTGAGTTCGTTAAGCTGATGGAGCGTTTCAAGAACTTTACAGCGCCTGCTGCAAAGCGCGCGAAAAAACGGCGGAATTATCTTGTGTTTAATTGTTGATACGCGTATCTCTCTAAGAGGAATAATGTCCGCAGTCATGCTGACAGTTGCGCGTACCATTGATGAGTGGTGTGGCGTGTGCTGGCTTCTTGCCCACTAGGTGACATTATTGGTGTGGGCTGGATTATTAAACTCTCCCTTTGTTTTGCTGCTTAGCTGCGTTAAACGTGTGCTGTATTATCCTCTCGTATCACTCTGTGGGCTCGTCTAGTCCGTTAACGTTGTTTTATTGCATGGAAGGTTGGTGATGTGCGGATGGTCTCCCCCTCTTGTTTGCGGCTTTGCTCCCCTTTCCCTTGGTGGGCTGCGGTGGTTTGTTTGTGAGGTGGATCATCTCCGTTGTTCTCTTTCTTGTTGTGTATAGGAGCAGCAGGTGGTCAGCTGTGATGTCGAGAGCGTGTCGTATTCGTGTGCCCCTTTCGNAGGAGCAGCAGGTGGTCAGCTGTGATGTCGAGAGCGTGTCGTATTCGTGTGCCCCTTTCGCGATTGGCGCTGTGTCTCCACCAGGGATGTGGTACGGCATTGTGACGGTGCTGAAGAGATAGCTGAGCCAGTGGTACTGGAGTTGGGGTGGCAGCGCACTCGTTCAGCAGTGACGCCGTTGTGTCACCAATAGCTCCTGAGTGCGTGCCAGCTGAATAATACACCGAGGCCTTTCTTGAAATGGTAACATTTGTGTATTTGCTTCTTTAGGGGCTTTGTGGTTCGCTGTGCGTTACTGTGCCCCTTCACTGCTTCCTGTGGTACATATCTGCTGTTCCGTGCCTGCCAATGAGACTTGGGTACAATGGGTACTACTAGGTCTTTGAGCCGGGCTTGTGTATTCTTTCCATTTCTTTGCTTTTGTGTGAGAGGGCCCCACGCTTATGGCTATATACGTTTCCCGGCGAGTGGCAGTTGCGACTGCTTTCTGTCTTACGGTTCTAGTTGCATGTGCTGCCCTCCGCAGCATTAATGAGGTGTCTAGTACGAGGCCGTTGGAGTTGTCGCCCGTGTTGGCTGCCTCGGACACAACATTTTGTGATGAATCTCTCAGGTACATTCCACCCACTGTTGTCCGTGCGTGGGAGGCGAGCGACTTCCTCATTGCGCTCGGCATCCCATCTGTGGACATGAATGTGCGGCGGAGGCGCCGTGACCTCCAGCGTTCAACGCTCTGGACGTTCCCTGGAGTGGCGACGAAGCCCAACAACTTCACCGGTGCGATGCTGGTGCTGTACGT
>NW_008827688.1:0-184 GCF_000691245.1 Trypanosoma grayi
AGATGTGCGCAAATGCATTTCCTCCTTCCTCCTTCGGGCAGCGGCACCTGGTCGTTAAATTGCACGTGGAACAACAACAACAACAACAAGGATAATTGAGATGTGTAGTGCATTATGAGTGTGATTCCCGATGTGTCATTGCTTTGCCCATAGACACAACAACACAAGAAGAAGAAAATCTCCA
>NW_008827688.1:284-571 GCF_000691245.1 Trypanosoma grayi
TTATCGGAGTAGATGTGCATGGATGAGGGAGTGTTGAAGGGGTATCAATTCAGATGAAGTGAACTTATCGAAGGATTATATGATAGTTTTACAAGAGAAGGAAATACAGGATAAAATATCTCTCTCTCTCTCTGTGTTTTTTTGTTCATGTGTGTATATGTGTTTTTGTATCTCTTGAGACCTGTGTGACGCCGCGCGACAGTGGCAACTGTGACGATAAGGCATTTGTATTCAAAGCCTGGCACAACGATTGCAGGTGCAGGAATAAAGAAGGCGGAGCTGCGTGG
>NW_008827688.1:754-1398 GCF_000691245.1 Trypanosoma grayi
CTGTGCAATCGACGAAAATAGTATTCAGGTCGACACAAGGAGTAGTCGTTGAGTGTGGTGGAGCTCACTTCATACTGAGCAGTGTTTTTCTTTATCATTGCTTTACTATGTTTTTGGGTTGTTTGGTTTCACAGTTATCACTAAGAGGAGAGTCATGGGACTGTGCGTGAGGTGCCGTGACAATTCCCCCGTATCGAAGAAACAAAGCGTTAAACGAAAACTGAATTGAGTGAAGTATATGATTTCTACTGTGTGAGTGGCTGCTGTAAGGTAAAAAGAAAGGAAATAAAAGAAGGAAATATGAATAAAGAAGTGCATGATACAGGGCCGGCAGCCCGTTGTTTCGTTGTTTTTGTTTTGTTATCGTTATTGTCTCTCTGGGTTGTCAAGGTAGAGCCATGGTGAGCTTCCAGGAGGAAGACTAGCAATGCCGGCCTCACAACACTGACCACCGTGTGCGTAATGACTAATAGTACACCTACCTCTCTGTTTATTTGTTTTTGTTTCTCTCGTTATGTGAATCACTGCGTTTATAAAAAAAAGACCCTTAGATGACGTTGTGTGAGTCTGTGAGAGTGTGTGTGTGCCATTCTCTCTCTCTCTCTCTCTCTGCGCTGTTCATTTTCTTCTCTCCCCTTGCTTGC
>NW_008827689.1:0-1393 GCF_000691245.1 Trypanosoma grayi
TCCCACCCCCCCAACCAACACCAACACCTCCATCCCCCCACCCCCAAATACGGCATGCATTCATTCTCGCCCCACCTCCTCCATAAAAGTCGCAGCAAGGCTCAAAGCCTGGTCTAACACGTGTTTAAACACACAATTGAAGAACAAGAAGAAGCAAAAAAGAAAGTCACATATACACGCATGTACACTTCGATATATATATATATATATATATTTATATATATCTCAATTTCTATTCCCCATAGCGTTGGTTCAAACAGTTTCAGAAGAGTGGGGCATCTGGCTCCGCAGGTGAGGGTTATATGCGCATATCTCCTTCCAAAACGCCCGCCGCAGGGTGTGCACGTTCATCCCCTGCATCTCGTACGGCCACGAGAAGAGTTGTGGGCACTCCGGCTCGTCCTCCTCGTCGTGCAGCGAGGCCATGAAGGGATGTCGCAACAGCTCCTTCGCCGACATCCGCTTGTGTGGATTGAGTTCCCACATTTTCGTCAGGAAGTCAATGCCGTCGGGGTTAGTCAGGCCCGGCACCAGCCGGCTCATGTCCAACGTCCCGTCCGGCAGGCCCTGCAGCTTCTCCAGCGCCTCGGCGTTTTCGACCATCTCCCGCGGCGGCTTGCCGATATGGGTGCAGATGAGCCGCAGCTGATCCATCGTGTTGCGGCCGGGCAGCACCGGCCTGCGGTTGTACATCTCCGCCATGATGCAGCCTACAGACCAGATATCCACCGCAGTGTTGTAGTAGTTGTTCTCCAGCAGCAACTCCGGCGGGCGGTACCAGCGCGTGATGACGTAATCCGTCAGCTCATAGTACGGCACCGTCACAGTGCGCGAGAGGCCGAAGTCGATGATTTTCAACTCGCACGAGATGTCAGTGACGAGGTTGGCAGGCTTCAGGTCGCGGTGGGCGACCCCGGCGCTATGCAGGTACTTCAGCCCGCGAAGGATCTGGTACACGAAGTACCGCACATGCGTCTCCTCCAGCACCTGCCGCGAGCGCAGCACAACATTCATGTCCACGTCCTTCAGCGGCGTCACAATGTACACATCGCGGAACTCCTCGTAGCTCCTCATCGGCGGCAGGATTTCCATGATGTGCAGCAGATTTTCATGGTTAAAGAAGCGCATCATCGCCACCTCGCGCAGCACCCGCTTGCCGTCGTCGAGGTCGCGGAACACGTCGCGGCACTTCTTAATGGACACCTTCTCATTCGTCTCCTCGTTGAGGAAGCTGCAGGCGATGCCGTACGCCCCCATGCCGAGGATCTTCAGCAGCCTGAACCTCTTCGGCACCTCGAAGTTCGACCCGCTCACGTTGTACACCTTGAAGTCGCCCACGATCGTGGGCTCGCTCAGCTCCTGGTTGCTGTTGTGCATTATAAGTTTTTTTTTT
>NW_008827690.1:0-1392 GCF_000691245.1 Trypanosoma grayi
GCTCGCGCCGCGTTGCTGCCTCGACAGCATCGTGGTTGGCGCGGTGGTACTCGTTAGCCTTGGAAAGCGCCGCCTCCGCTTCGGCGGCCGCCTCACGTGTCACGCGCTCGAGCTGCAGCGTCTTCTCCTGCAGGGCGCTGCGTATCTGCGCGCGCTCCTCGAGATCGGTGGCGGCCTGCGCCTTGTGGCGCTCCACCTCCTCTGCGAGGGCACGCACCGCCAGCTGCTGCCGTGACGCGCTGCTCTCCATGCCCTGGATGGTGTGTGTGGCGGACGCGAGTTGGCGCTCCAACTGTTGCAAGCCACGCTGCAGGTCAGCGTTCTCCTGCCGCAGCGCCTCCTCCGCGAGGCGGCCTGTCTCGATTTTGCGCAACATGCGCTCCTCGAGACGCTCGTACTCTCGCTGCTTCTGCCGCTCGGCGTCTACTGCGTCGCCCAACTGCGCCTGAAGGGCAGCGTTCTCGCTACGTAGCGTCTTCAACGTTGTCGCCTGCTGCTCCTGCTGAGCTGCGGCCTCTCGCTGCAAGCTGCGGTGGCGCTCCGTCAGGTCGGCGAGCTGTCGTCGCAGCAGGTCTGTATCATCGGCGTGCTGCGCGCATTTCACCTCGAGTAGCCTGCACTCCTGCCGCGCAGTGTGCACGGCGTCTTGAAGCTGTGCGATCTCGGACTGCAGCTGCGCGGCCCTCTCCTGCTTCTCGGAGCGCTCACGAGCCGTAAACTGCTGCTCCTCGAGTGCCTGCTTTGACAGCTTCTCGAGTTCCTCCACGCATAGCGCCTTTTCCTGCTCTAGGGTGGACAGTGCGTGGCGCATCTCCAGCTCCCGCCCCTCCGCCTCCACGATCGCACGGCGGCACTTCGTCAGTTCAGACTGCGCGTCGACAAGCGTCTCGCGCACCGCCTGCATCTCCACGTTGTGGGAATCCTTCTGCCGCCGCAGTTCCTTATGAAGCTGATCGTTGTGCCTGTTGGTGTCCTCAAGGTGGTGGCTCATACGCTCGGTCTCTTTTCGGGTGTTCAGCTGCTCCCGCAGCAGCGCGTCACGCTCCGCGCTAAGCACCGCATGTGCCTCGTGCAGCTGCTGCAGCTCCCTCGCCACCGCCTCGCTGCGCTCCAACAGCTGTTGGATTTGGCGCTTCTGCTGCAGCTCGTTGCTACGGTGCTTCTCTGTCGCGTGGCGGAGTCCCTCCTCCGCCACCTCACAGCGCTCCTGCATGGCCTGGCGCTGCTGCTGCGCCGTCTCCACATCCTCCTGCAGGGCAGCGTTGCGCTGCAGAAGCGCCGTGTTGCGCCGCTCCGCATCGCGCAGCCCCGCCGCGGCGTCCCCAGCGTCATGTGCGTAGGCGGACTCCAGTTCGCTCAGTCGCGCGTACGTGAGCTGCGCCTCGCGCTCCT
>NW_008827691.1:0-1392 GCF_000691245.1 Trypanosoma grayi
GGGGGGGGGCAGATTGGGCGTATGTGTGTTTTGTTGAATAAGAGCAGTAAGTTCCCCTAGCGATGTGGCTTTAGTTTATACCACGACCCACGAAAGCGACGCCCCGGTTGCACTGTCCTACATTCACTGTGACAACAATCGTTTAGGGCACAACCACCCGCCAGCAGAGTTGTTCGCAATTACCCTTTAGAGGCATTTAGTTCTCGGCATCATACGTCTCAATGATGTCGTGTGAGGGCCAGATGCGAGCCATGCCGTCTTCCGCACCGGAAGTAAAAGAATTTCCATCGGGGGCCCACCGAATATGGAAGATGGGCCCGTGGTGACCCCTGTGACATTCTATCTCAGTACCATCCAATGTAAATTCCTTGGCCTTTAGTTTTGATCCAGCAGCAACGTTTTGTCCGTTCGGGGAAAGCGATGCGCATTCCACATCTTCGCTGGTTGTAAAGGAGCTCTTGATATCTAAAGACGTGGTGTCAATAAATGAGATACTCTTCTCGTGGGCAGCAACGATGCAATTGCGATGTGTGTACTCAAGAAAGTTGAGGCCCGGTATCTCTTTCCGCAAGTAGGGACGAGAAGTATCACGAAGATCCCACTTCATAATAACAGTTTCACACGCTGTGACCATTGTGGTCGGGTCAATAAAATACGTTGCCTTGACTTGGTTTACTTTTTCGGGACTGTCAAAGCTAAGGGGCTCTGCATTGTACGCATTAGCGTCGAAAATACGGACCAATCCGTCAAAGCACCCTGTAGCTACCTTATTCTCCACCCAGTCGCAAGACTTGATGTATTTGGGGTGGTTCCACGTGTGTATTTTCTCTCCCGTAATTGCATTCCACACGATCGAGGAGTAGTCACCACTTCCGGTGACCAAGCGTGTGGCGGGTTGATTGAAAGCAGAACAGTACACTGCGCCTTTATGACCTTCAAAACTGCCAACCCAGTCCCCTGTTTCACCGTTGCGGAGCATGGGCTTGGCGTCGTGGCAAGAGGTGACAAGCCAAAACGTCCCATCAATGATTTCACTGTAGTTGATATGACAGATGGGTCGCGTGTGTCCTGAACAAATTTTCACTTTGGTGATGTCGGCGTTGGCGTTATTGGTTGATGCAGCCTCTTTCTTCTGCCCCACAGAAGTTTTATCAGGTGCAGTGTACTTAATGCTCATCCTTCCCTTTTTTCTAAACCTCTGCAAGGATTCGTATTTTTTTTATTCTTTAGGTTGCTCTGAAGTCCTCTTTTGTTGGCTGGGGAGTATGTTATATCAAAAGATGAAGAAGAACAGAATATTCTAACCCATAAACACCAAATGCACATTCCACAAATATTGCCTGCATTCAAGGCTATGATATATATATATATATATATATATATATATATATA
>NW_008827692.1:0-1390 GCF_000691245.1 Trypanosoma grayi
GCATCGCGCGGACGGTGATGGTCGCGTGGTGCCGCGACACTGACGGGTCGCTGTTGGGCAGCGGCAGGCGGCAGTTCTTGCGGCCGATCGTGTACGTCTCGCCAGGCAGCAGGAAGTGGCGCTGCACCTCGCCGGGGCTGTGCGTGACTTCAAGAATGCGCATCGGCGGCCCGCGTCTCTTCTACCAGCTTGCTTGGCTTGTGTGGAGTGAGAGATCTGCTCTTGCCCTCCCGCTGCCGTGAAAGGGTGGAGGGTGTGTGTGTGTGGGGGGGGTGGGCTGTCTGTTTGTTGCTCGAGGTGATGGTGGTGTGACTCTCTCGAACGGTGTCACCCCTCTGTGCTCGTGAGTTTACTGCGCCTTCCGTTCTCTGACGTTTGGTCGCACGTCTGCGTGTGGCGTACGGCCCGCCTTCAGTCCCTTCCGTGTGCTGTATTGCCCCGGTGCCTCGTCGCGGGCAGAAAGCAAAGAATACAACCACTGACGGCGGATATATATATATATACGTGTGTATGCATACAGAAAGAGAAAGAGAGAGAGCGAGAGAGCAAGAGGTGAAAAGACGCAGAAAAGCTTCATCGCAAACAACACACAACAGCAGCAGGAGCAGGAGCAGGAGCAACGGCAACATGAGTATGTGAAAGGCCGCGCAGGCCTGCCTAAATGCAGCGCCCGGCTACGCGACGCCCATTGACACCAGACCCTCAGGCGACGGGAACGACATTTCCCGAAACGTCGCGTCCACGTGCTGCATGTACTTCATGGACTGCAGGTACACCATCTCGAACGCCAATCGGCGCCGCGCAAGCTCCAGCATTAAGCACTCCACCTCAGTCACCGGCAGTGCATTATCACATCCAGCCGCCTCCTCGATACGCGTGGTCAACTCCCACAGGAGCAGCCGCACAAAAGAGGCCTTTTCTGACTTCGTAGAAAGTCCGCGTTGGAGTGTCGCCTTCCACGCCAAGTTCCTCGTGGACGTTGGCGATCCTCTTCTTGACGCCACTGTTGCTGATGCTGATGCGCCCACTATTGTCTCACGACACCGCTGTTTCACGAGGGCCTGCATTCGAAGCGCGTCAAATACGCTTTCCAGGTTGGACCTCCCCCAACACTTGTGTGCGATCTGCGTAAGGACACCCGCTGCCATCGGCGGGAACCACTCCACTATGAGGCGCGACACCTCACTCTTGAACAGCCGCTCGCCACTGTTGGAGAGCTCGGGAGAAACATCGCCGTGGAACACCGTTAGAATCGGCCTCCCCCCGCTGGAGTTGTCACTCCGGCTACTGAGGTGAATGAGGAGGGACTCCAGCGAGGCGCGCCGAAGTGCGTCCTGCTCGGTGTGCGTGTGACCGCTGCGAACGGCACGTGTCAGCACCGGCAGCAGCG
>NW_008827693.1:0-1386 GCF_000691245.1 Trypanosoma grayi
GCGTAGATTTCGTCCGCAATGAGCGGCAGCTGCAGCTCCTCGCAAACTCGGATCAAACCCTCTACGTGTTTGCGCGAGAAGTTGCTGCCGCAGGGGTTCGACGGGTTGTTCATCAGTATCGCCTTTGTCCTGCCGTCAGCCAGGCTTCGGAGGTGATCAAAGTCAATCTCCCAGTCCTTCTCGTGGTTACAGCGGTAGAACCGTGGCTGGACGTTGTAGTACCGACATAAGGTGTCATAATGGGCGAAGAAGGGTGAAGGCAGCAATATATTATCGCCTTCGCCGCACATGGCACCAATGCACATGGAGAGAGCATCAGAGGAACCCGAGCTGACCACGACATGATCCGAAGGGATCTTTCCCTTCATAGAAGTGGCAAAGTGCTCCGTCCAGTACTTTGCAATCGCTTCACATGTAGATGGGAATCCCGTACCAGGACTGTAGTTGTTGCAGTGGGTTGACTTGGCACACTCCACAACATTAGTCGTAAGAGCAACAGGCGGCGGGAAATTTCCGTCCAGCGCGGGATCTCCTATCGCCAGTGAAATAAGTGACTTTCCCGACGCACCTGATGCAGAGGCGGCCTGCAGCTCCTGCACAAAACTCAGCATTTCATTCCCACAGCGTAAACTCCGCTTTGATGCCTTCACCTCCCTAAAAGAAAGTGTCATTGCCCTCAGTCTGTTATCCCTTTAAAATATGGCGCAACTGCTGCCACAAAAAAAATAAATATATATATATATATATATATGTATACATGCACACCAAATCAAAACAAAGGTAACGACAAGAACCACAAAGAAAAAACGTAATGCCACTCCACAGACAGAAAAAGAATAGACACCAAGCAAGCGTAAACATTCCAGACCACAACCCACAAACATCCACAGAAACACACACACTAGGATAAAAAACTAAATCCTCGTCCCCCACTACATTCTACCGTCACTGATTCATTGTAATAAGCAAGTGGGATAACCACCGGGACGAATCACCCCAAAAACAAAGGCCTCCACCACTCAACAGTCAATGAGTGAAGAAACAAAAAAAGAAATTCCCTCGTAATACTCCTAACTAACGAAAAAAAAAAAACTACAAGGAAACCCGCCAAAAACAATAAAAGGCAAATATCCTAAAAGCACTTCCCTAAAAAAACACATCTGTGGAGCGTTTTACCACAAAAAAAAAGGACTAACGTCGCTAGCAAAAAAAAAATCAAAACAAAACCGACAGACCAGCCATTGGTCATTCCGTCGGCGAGACGTGCTGCTTGGCGCCAGCATCTTAGCTCTTCACCGGGGCAGCGTGGCGCTGGCAGAACGCCTTGATGCGCTCCACCGCATCGCGGTACACCGAGATGGGACGCGTCGTCACGACCCGCATGAA
>NW_008827694.1:0-1385 GCF_000691245.1 Trypanosoma grayi
CTTGTGCGTGGCTGCTGATACTCCTGCTGCGCTTCCCACAGTTGGTGCATCTGATGTGTCGGCGAAGCAGACAGTCGTCACTGCAAAGACGGAGGCCGTGGAGGCAGCAAGTAAAGCGGAGGCAGAAGCAATTTCTTTTAAAGATGCACTGAGTGAAGCGGAGACGGCACAGAAGGCGGCTAAGAAGGCAGCAGAGGCAGCAAAGGGCATTCTGACGGGAGGCGCCAAGAAGGCAGCGGAGCTTGGGAACCAGGCTTTGAAAGAAACGTCAGCTGCTGTGGAGGCGCTGAAGAAGCTTGGACCTGAGGACTGTAAAGTGGAATCGTTAAAGTTGTCTCAAGAAAAGAAGAAAGCTGAGGAAGCATTGAATCACGCTGAATTGGCTGTAGCGGATGCTACAAAGGCAGTGTCGGACTGTAAAGGGCTGGTGGAGAAGGCGAAGGTAGAGGAGCAGAACGTGAAGGCAGCCATGGTGAAGGTTACAGAAGCGGCGACGCGTATACCAACAGCAGCGGAGAAAGTTGTAGCTGAGATTCAAAAGGCCCAGCAAGAAGCGAGTAAAGCAAGTGACCTGGCGAAGAAGTACCGCACGGAAGTGGAAGAGGCAAACAAAGCAGTGGAGGTGCTTAGTGCAACGAACGTCACGCTTAGTGCTGCAACAAAAGCGGATGAAGCGGCTAAGAAAGTTCCATCGGGGACAGCGATACCTGAAAGTGACTGTAATGAACTCAAAAACTCTAAGTTTGATGGGTCTGAGACTCTTTCACTTGGAGTGCAAAAAATGAAAGGAGCGAGAGTGCGCACCCCTGAGGATGTCAAGGAAACAGACGGCCTTGAGGCCCTCATGAAGGCAGCAGTGAAACATGCAGATAATGCAGTAGAGCTCGCGAAGACTGAGAAATCAACCGCGGAAGCAGAGTTGCGGCAAGCCATCACGGAGCTGGAAGCCGCTGAAAAGAAACAGAAGGAGAGTGAGAAGCAGAAAGAGGAGATTCTGGAAAGCGAAGTGAGTGAAAGGGATGAACAGAAAGGACTCAACCGTCCCCATCAACCCGACACCACTGATGCCACTTCGAATCCTCCTGCTGGTGCGCTGTTGCCTAAGACTGATGGCACTGCGGATGGCGAGAAGCTTCTTGCTCAGCACACAGATGGCAGCGACGTCCCCGCGTGGGTGCGTGCGCCGCTGATGCTGCTGCTGATGGCCTGTGTGGCTGTGTTGTAAGACTTCTGTGTGTGTGTGTGTGTGCATGGGACGATGATGCTCCCACCGTAATTGCGTTGAGTGCTGAGGACTGCACTCCTGATTGTTATGATTCTTTTGTTTTCGTTTCATTGCTGCCCCGTTGTGGGCGTAACGCCGACCCACTTGCCCTCGACGACAC
>NW_008827695.1:0-1382 GCF_000691245.1 Trypanosoma grayi
CCAGCACTCTTTCCTTACCACACAGCGATGCTGCAGGACAGCACACACACAAGAACAAGCAGCGGGGCACACACCCACGCACTACTGCTGCTGCTGTCCGCATTCTTGTTCTTTATTAACTCTTTCGGGTCGACCTTTGGCACATCAGCACTCGCAGTCGTTGGGAGTTCTGCTGACGACAGCTGCGTTTCAATCTCTTTCTGCTTCTTTTTCAGGGTTTGCAATTCAGCCTGAAGCCTTTTCAACTCAGTCTCTGCCTGGGCCCGCACGTCCTCAAGAGCAGACTTTCCCTTGGCGACGTGTTTCTTCGCTGCCTCGTATTCTCTCCTCAGACTCTCTGCAAGGCTCTCTGCAAGGCTCACCAACTTCGCTCCTTCCACAACTGCTGCATTTGCCTCTTCCTTTGATTGGTTCGCAAGACCCTTAGCAAAATAAATACGGTCCATTTTATCGATTACATACCACATAGTATAGCACAATGAATTGTACGCACCACATTCCTCCATTGGACCCTTTCGTAGGGCTTTACGGTCGTCTTTCACAACGTAGTCTGCCGCCTTTTTAGCAAGCCAGGCTGCCTCCTTTGCTTTGGCAGAGACCTCTTGGGCCTTCGCAGCAGTCTTGTTTACCTCCACTGCAGCCTTCTCTGCGCTCTCAACTGCTTTTGTAAACGCTTGCACTGCCTCCTTGGCCTTCAATGCTGCGCCCTCTGTGTTTGTCGCAGCCGCAGAGACATCACTAGCTGCCTCCTTTGCTCTAGCTGACACATCCTGTGCTTGCTCCACAGCGGCCAGCGCCTTCTCCGCGATCCAGTTGGCTTTGCTCTCTGCTTCAGTAGCCTTCTGCATCGCATTCAGAACAACCGTCGCCGCAGCCGCTGCCTTCAGCAACGCTTCTTTCACCCCCGTCTCACTGTTTTCTATGGGGGTAAAAAAATTCTTGGTATTATACTTCTTTTCCAGCGCATCATAAACCTCTGTAAGTTCAGAAAACGCGGTCCCAGCGCCCGTTCCTGCTTCAGTCGCACTAGCCACGGCCGCCTTGGCGTTCACAATACCTTCATTGGATAAACTCAATGCAGTTTCCACTGTCTTTTCCACAGCTTCAACTGCCGCAACAGCCGTTTTAAGAGCACCTTCGGCCTTCTGTACAGTCTTAACACTCTCTTCTTTTGTCTTTATTTCAGTGTTAATATTCACTTTCTGCTGGGCAACTGAGGTACCGGAATTCTGGACAGCTGCCTTCCCCGGCTCTGCAGCAGCCGTCACGCAGACACAAGCGCAGCACAGGGCAAGTACCAGCAGCACGCGGCGCACCATCATCACTCCTCCTGCTCGCATCATTACTGCTGCCTGAGAGTATCCTTCTTAGCAATGTGTCAC
>NW_008827696.1:0-1378 GCF_000691245.1 Trypanosoma grayi
GAATTCATGCATGTTCCCCGTACATCATTTGGCCAAAAATAGCCTATTTTCAGGGAGAGGGGTTTCGATTGGGGTTGGTGTAATATAGTATTGGTGGGGTGTTATATTAAATTTTAAGAGTGATTTATTTTATTATTATTTTTAGTTTAACTTTATTATATAGACTATACAATCAAAGCATTAATGGAAAGTTATAATCAATGTGAATTAAAGATTATTTTATAAATATTTAGATCAATTATTATTTATTGTTTGTTGGGGGTTGGTGTGTGCTGAGTAGGGTGCTGGTTAAGTGGGTATGTGTAATGCTTCAAGGAGGCTTCTTGGTGTGGGTTGGGTTGTTGTGTGGTTTGGTTATTGGAGGTGGGTGTGGAGGTGGTATACTTTCTTTATCCCGGTGTGGGTTGGGTTGGGTGTGGTAGATTGGGGTTTCCTTATTAAAATATTTTTAAAATTCTAAAATGGTGGTTTTTGGGAGGGGCGTTCAACTTTATAGGCCTAAATTCATGCATGTTCCCCGTACATCATTTGGCCTAAAATGCCTATAATTCAGGGGGAGGGGTTTCGATTGGGGTTGGTGTAATATAGTATTCAGGGTCTTAAATTAATTTGTATTTGTTATTTGTAAACTTTTATTTAATTATAATTTGTATATATTCTAACAACAGAGACGTGTAATAGAAATGATGCAGATTAAGATTCAGTTATAGTTTAATAGATTATGTATATTAAATTTAAATTTAGTTGTTTAGGGTATTGTGCCTGTTTATCTTATGGTTTGTGGCATGGAAAATCTCAAAAACGCGGTTTTCGGGAGGGGCGTTCAACTTTATGGCCGGAAATTCATACAGGATCCCCGTACATCATTTGGCCAAAAATAGCCTATTTTCAGGGAGAGGGGTTTCGATTGGGGTTGGTGTAATATAGTATTTAATTCTATAAGTTGGTGTCTTTGTATTGGTGAGTGTTCTGGTGGTGTAATAATTATTTAGTATATTATATTTTAAATCTTTAATATTAATTTTATACGATTATATATCAACAAACAGATACAAGTCAGATAGATAAAATAATGAAAAGTTAATGATCTTAAATTATATATAAAATTATTCGGTATTTAATTTACTTCTAATGTGGGGTGGGTGGTGTAATGGTGTAATGGTGTAATGGTGTAGTGTGTCTTTGTTTACTTAGTTGCTTGGTTTTATTTGGTGTGGGGTTGGAGTTGCTGGATTGGTTGTGTGTATGTGTGGAGGTGTTGTTTATTTTGTCCAAGAATTCGGTCCTGAAAATGTCAAAAACGTGGTTTTCGGGAGGGGCGTTCAACTTTATGGCCGGAAATTCATACAGGATCCCCGTACATCATTTGGCCAAAAAT
>NW_008827697.1:0-1374 GCF_000691245.1 Trypanosoma grayi
TCGTCACGACGCGCAGCATCGCGGCCGGCGAGGAGCTTACCATCGCGTATCTCCCTCAGCTCTACTGGCCGGCGCCGCTGCGGCGCGAGGAGCTCGCCGGGCGGTACTTCTTCCAGTGTCGCTGTGCGCGTTGCTGCAGCAGCGAGAGCGGCAATAACGGCAGTGACGACCCGTTTGAGGCGGCGCTAACGGCAGCGCTGCGGCAGGACTGCAGTGCGGAGGCGGAGCGCAAGCACATTGCGGAGGTGCAGCTGCTCTGCAGTCGCATTCGGGGGAAGGACGTGTGTGAAGTAAACAGGGGCGACAGGGACGCGCTGCTGCGCCTCCTGGAGGCGTGTCGCCAGGACCTCTTCCCCTTTCACTACCTCTGCCACGAGCTGCGCAACACACTGAGCTTCGTGTACGCGGTGCTGGACGACACCGCCGCCTGCCTGCGCAGCTGCCTCGACGAGCTGCTGCTGTGGGAGGNCACTGAGCTTCGTGTACGCGGTGCTGGACGACACCGCCGCCTGCCTGCGCAGCTGCCTCGACGAGCTGCTGCTGTGGGAGGCAATTGTGCCGGGTGGCCACCCAGTGAAGCGGCTGAAGGTGCACAACGCGATGCGCTGCTCCCTGGATAACAAGGGCGGCAACAGCAACAGCGGTGACGGCGCGAGCCCGCCGCTGCTTCTGCCACTCCTCGAGAAGTTTGCCGCGTTGTACGATGTCAGCTTCTGAGCGGAGGGAGCGGGCGGAGGACTCTGTGTGTGTGTGTGTGTGTGTGTATGTGTGTCGGAGGGTGAGGGTGAGGCAGCGCACTAAACTCGCGTGTAATATTGAACAATATTTCCCCATTCATTCACCCCACTTGTATTCTTATTGAAGTTACTCGCAACCACAGCCTGTTTTTTATTTACATGTGGCACTGCCTTCTTCTCAATCTCTCTCTCTCTCTGTCTCTCCGTCGCTCTGTCTCTGATGGGCACACGAACATAATGGATAAGTACGAGCGGGAATATGCCAGAGCAGCAGCAGCAGGGTGGCGTGGTGGTCCACTCGCTTCCCATCAAGACGACATTCCGCGGCACGACCGACATTGATGCGAACTTCACGCAGCACACCGTTCGGGACGAGAGTGGCGAGCTCCACAACACGCTTCGGGGCCGCACATTGATCGGGCGTGAGGTCGTGCTGCCGCCGACGTACGCACTAGTGTGTGCGTCTCTTGCGAAGCGCCAGCAGACACAGGGCGCGGCTGGACAGTCAGTTGCGGCGCTGGTGCAGGTGGAGGCGACGGCGAGCGACGTGCATGTGAGTGCCGCCACCGATCGCTTCTGTCTCTGGGAGCACGACAAGCGGCCGGAGCGGCCCGCCGCATTACTGCAGTGGCTGGGG
>NW_008827698.1:0-1374 GCF_000691245.1 Trypanosoma grayi
CGGACGCCAGTGCTGTCACATATGGGTTCTCTGACGGTGCCGCGATCACTGTGACCTCGTTTGCCGAAGTTTTTAATGGCGGAAGAACCTGTGCCCGCTGATCCCTCCAAAGTGGGGGCCGCCCGCGGGGCCCGGCCTGAAGGGATAATATGCTGGCCCCCTCCCGCGGAGAATTGCCCGCCTCCAAGCAGCACCCGGGCCACACGGCAAGGATTCCAACGCTTTCCAGGCGCCGGATTTTTTTTGTTTACGGGCCGAAAATCGTTTTGGGGCTTAAACGGGGTCTTTTTCACCTGCACATAGCAAGTTGTGTTGTGGTGCCCGGTGCGGCCGCATCGAAAGCATCGCGCATAGCTCGGGGGGATGGGCGGAATGTTTTTTCGCTTTCTGGACAGCCTCAAAAAACCGGGCCGTCCTCCTTTCTGGGATAGCCGATGGCGTTGGCAAGGGTTCGGATATTGACTCCGGGGTTTTCCTTCGCCACCTGAGCCACCCGAAGCTGATAATACAAACGTCTGCCCAATTGTGCCTGTTCGGCCGAAATTACCCCCGCGACGGATAGCATAAATTCATGCCAAAAAATTGCCCCACGTCTGGCAGAGCTCAAATCCAGGCTTCATGGGCAATAGGAAAACAACGCGATAAGCCACCAGTGGCTCTCCCGGCGGGGCCTCCAATAAATACCCCGAGGCGCCCTCACAGGTCCGGGTATTTTTCTTAGGTCGAAAGCCCTTTTCCACAAACTTATTCTTCAGCTCTTGAATTCCTCGCAAACCCACCTGGGCGAGAACCCCCAACTCCATAAATGGCCGTTCGGCATGCCCACCCATCTTGGCAGTAGGTGCCGGGGTGTGAAAAGCCTGTGGACTAAAGTCGTTGTTACCCTCTGCCGTAGCCGGCTGAACTGGCAGTCCCGTGGGTTCTTCCCCCTGGGCACACCAAGCCTGCATCTGATTGATATGGGTTTGCATCTGGATCTTCTCCTCGCACAGCTGGTTTTTCTGCGATTTCAACGTGTTAATGTGATGCTGCATTTGATTAATGCGATCGTGTGATACAACCGTTTGAGCGTAGGCGTCCTGCTGGATCTTTAAATTTTCCTCCGCCAGTTGTGCCCTGGTCATCTAGTACTTCTGATACAGTATTGGCTTGCTTTCCTCCAGCGCCATCCACTCGGTTCGGAAAGTCGCCCTGGCATCATCAAAAGCCTTGAGAAAGTTCCAGTTCTTTTGCACGCCAATCGGCACCAAGGAGTGTCGTAAAGAAACAAAACTGACTTTTTTACCATTTTCCAGACAAATGGTCAGTTCACCGCCTTCATTTGTTAATGCGCCCTCGGCGCGATTGACCTGTGTACTAAAATTTGGTCTGTAC
>NW_008827699.1:0-502 GCF_000691245.1 Trypanosoma grayi
GTATAATGTTGGGGTGGGGTATAATGTGGGTGAGGTTGGGGTGGGGTATAATGGAATGGTTAGGGTATCGTGTTGTAACTTTTTAAATAAAATTATGTTAAGATACCTCGAAAATCTCAAAAACGTGGTTTTCGGGAGGGGCGTTCAACTTTATGGCCCGAAATTCATACAGGATCCCCGTACATCATTTGGCCAAAAATCGGGTTTTTACGGAATTAGGGACTTCGATTGGGGTTGGTGTAATATAGTATTAATTCGGATTCTGTTGCTCTAAATTTAATTATAAGATTATTTTGATTCTATATTTTAAAGGTACATTTTATATATACATAAACGATAAGTGATACAATGTTTTAAATTATATCGATAAAGTTATATTTTAGATTTATTTTGTATTTTGTATTTGTATTATTTATTTAAATTCTAGGTGGCTAAAATTCCAAAATGTGGGTTTTTGGGAGGGGCGTTCAACTTTATGGGGCAGAATTCATGCATGTTCCCC
>NW_008827699.1:722-1373 GCF_000691245.1 Trypanosoma grayi
ATGTATATATAATAGTTACAGAAAATGCGAATGAAAGTTGATATGTGATGATTTAATTATAGAATTGATATATTGAAATTATTATTTTTATTGTTTTATTATGGGTGTGGTGGGTGTATAAATTTATTATTTAAATATATGTATCTTTATAACTTTGATTTATGGTTTATTATATATAACGAATTACATACATAGATATATAGTACATAAGATATTAAGGTATAGGTTATTTTAATTTAATAGATTTAATATTTAATTTAATTTAATTTGGATAATACACAGAGCTAAAATCCCAAAATGTGGGGTTTCGGGAGGGGCGTTCAACTTTATAGGCTCAAATTCATGCATGTTCCCCGTACATCATTTGGCCAAAAATAGGGTATTTTCAGGGTGAGGGGTTTCGATTGGGGTTGGTGTAATATAATAACAGGGTGGTGTATTCTATCTGATTTTATTAATTTTAAGTTTAAATATTTTAATTCTAATTTATTATTATAGATATATTAAACCGATTAACTAAAATGATAAGATAAATAGTTAAGATGATATTTCTGATGTATTAAAGGTTTTAGATTAATTAATTTTATTATTTATTCTATTCCAGCAGGTCAAAATCTCAAAAACGTGGTTTTCGGGAGGGGCGTTCAACTT
>NW_008827700.1:0-1372 GCF_000691245.1 Trypanosoma grayi
GTTGCTTTACCATTTGCTGGGCTTCCTTAAGCGCACCAGCTTATTTTCATTCGGTGCTACGATAGCTAAAAAAGCATCACAATTTGCCTTCCTCTTCCTGCTACACCTGCGGCCCCGTTTAAGCCATCGCCTCGCGCTAACTGCACCCGTCTTCCTTCAGCACCACCAGCGTGAAGAATAAATCGAGAAGAGAGCCAGTTGTGATGCCAATTGTGGCATACAAAGCGCCAATGTTCATGGCCAAGTTGCGTTTCTCTCTCCACACGCCTGCGATGTAGCGGCACGCCGCACGAGCCTCATCTGATTCCCCGTTCACTGTGTCATCCGTCGTCTGGGCCTCCCTCTCCACGTCTTCCTTCTCCACGTCGCCGTCAGACCTCCGGCGTGAGGCAACGAACTCTACAATCTCTCGCTCCTCGTCCTCCTGCATCACACGCGTCTCCTCTAGAATGTTGTAGAACACATTAACGTAAGAGGCACCGCCCATCAGGCCCACAAAGATCATCCACGCAAACAGTCCGAATGCAAACTTCAGCTCGCGATCCTCATCGTCCGGGTCCGACATGTACTTGACCTTCGCCTGCACGAACCAAGCGATCGCGTTGAGAGTCTGCACGATCGTCATGATCCACACATGGCGGATGCGAAGGCACAAAAGGCTGCTGCGGGAGATCAGCACACCGAATTGGTAGCACAGCTGCGTGATGACGAACGAATTCTTCAGCCAGAAGTTCTGGCTCTCCTCGACTTCACCGCAAGGGAAGCTGAATGGTGCCATGAACTGCACAGCGTACTCCGCGACATACACCAAGGCGAGGTTGATGTTGTTCCACAGCGTGAACTTGTGCATCTCCTTCAGCACGGGCCACACATCACGTTTCCATTTCGCCCATCCACCAATCTGAGCATCAGTCTCCGCCGGCTCACTTTCCGACGCCTCCACGTAGCCATCGCCCATGGCAGCCTGCCTCCTCACACGATTCAGCTCCTTCAGACACTCCGGCATCTGTTCGGGCTCGGGTGGAACGATGTTTGTCCACGGTGTGCCGATCCAGTTCACCATCGCCTTGCAGACGTAGCCGGTAACAATCTCACCCACAGGGCCGTCATCACCCTCATCACCCTCATCCAACTCCGCCACACCGGCAGAATCTACCGGCACGTAGAAAGGCATCTTCAGGCCGAAGAAGTACAGCAGACAGTACACAACGATCAAGGGGAGGCTAATCAGGAAGATCTGCGAGTTGGTCAGGCCGGCCGTGGTCAGACCAAGGTAGATCAGCGAAGCGGCAACACCAGACAGACCCGTTCCTGAAGACCACGCGCCAATCTGCTTCGACGGCATACGTTCCATGTAGCCGAGAAAAACAGC
>NW_008827701.1:0-1369 GCF_000691245.1 Trypanosoma grayi
AAAAAAAAAAAACAGCAACAACAACAAGAAGGAGCCGTCGGCAAGAAGGACGGCAGGAATGAAGAGGACAATAACGACGCGTGTGGATCACTTGCGCTGAGCATAGATGCTACAATTCCACTCTCATTATTTTTTTTTTTTGTTTGCCTTCACGGCATGCATACATCCCATACAGCCATACACACATGCGTGCCCACAGTCCGCTGCTTCTCACTCCGCACCGGTCCTGTTCTGCGTGTGCCCCTGCCGCACTGTCGTGAGTGGCTTCTCCTCCACCTCCTCTGTTGTTGTTGTTGCGATGTCCTGTTCTTAGCGGCAATCGCCACTGCCAAGCAGATAAAAAAACAAGAATACGGAAGGAGAACACACACCGCCGCATCACAAATGCGTCACTGCAGCGGGCTGCCGCAGAAGGCGAAGGCGCTCAAGTCGTTGCTGCGCTCCAAGGAGCTGTCCTTTCTGATGGAGGCGCACAACGGCCTCTCCGCACGCATCGTGGAGGAGGCGGGCTTCAAGGCCATTTGGGCATCCGGTCTGTCAATCTCCGCGCAGTTGGGCTTCCGCGACAACAACGAGGCGAGCTGGACGCAGGTGTGCGGCGTGGCGGAGTGCATGAGCGACGCGACGCACGTCCCCATCCTGCTGGACGCCGACACCGGATACGGCAACTTCAACAACGCGCGACTGCTGGTGCGCAAGCTAGAGAAGATCGGCGTGGCCGGCGCCTGCGTGGAGGACAANGCGCGACTGCTGGTGCGCAAGCTAGAGAAGATCGGCGTGGCCGGCGCCTGCGTGGAGGACAAGCTCTTCCCCAAGACCAACAGCCTGCTCGACAAGAGCAAGGCACAGCCGCTCGCTGACGTGCAGGAGTTCGCGCTGAAGATACGCGCCATGAAGGACACACAGACGGACGACAACTTCTGCGTCGTCGCGCGCGTCGAGTCGTTCATCGCCGGCTGGCCGGTGGAGGAGGCGCTGCGGCGCGCCACGGCGTACGCAGAGGCCGGCGCCGACGCGGTGCTTGTGCACAGCAAGCGGAAGGACTCGGCCGACATCGACGCCTTCATGGCCCACTGGGACTACGGCAAGGCGCCGGTCGTTATTGTGCCCACCAACTACGCCGGCGTGCCGTGTGCGCACTTCCGCGACATCGGGATTAGCAGCGTCATCTGGGCGAACCACAACCTGCGCTCCTGTATCACCGCGATGCAGGCGACGACGCGGGTGATACAGGAGCAGGAGTCGGTGGCGGTGGTGGAGAAGGCGATTGCGCCCGTCAAGGAGGTGTTCCGTCTGCAGCGGCTGCCCGAATACCTAGAGGCGGAGGAGGCGTACCTGCCGAAGCATTAAGTATGTGCTGCATTGGCTT
>NW_008827702.1:0-1369 GCF_000691245.1 Trypanosoma grayi
TCGCAATCAGCGACCGGATCAGCCGGTGGTGCGTCGCCACAGCGTCAGGCATGATCTCGGGGCACGCAGCCCACAGCGCAGTGCTGCTCTCGATGTCAGTGAATATCAGAGTAACAGCTTTTTCACTGTTTTTCGCAGCCCTGGCGTTGTCACGACTGTCTTGCCTGAGGAATAATAATAATAACGGCACACACGCAGTCACAGAAATGGTTCCTAACAGAACGCCAACAACATATCCACTCCGTAGCAAAGATGGTTCCGTGTACAGCATCGACGGCGTCACAGCGGGAAGCAGCTCAGGCACTTTGGGGTCGAACACGCGGTCCAGCGCCCACACAGAGAGTGACGAGGCACCATAGTTCACACCACACATCACGTCACCAATGTATGCGCTGCAATCCGCATCATCGTAGAAAGGGCCGTAGTGCATGTCGTNGAGTGACGAGGCACCATAGTTCACACCACACATCACGTCACCAATGTATGCGCTGCAATCCGCATCATCGTAGAAAGGGCCGTAGTGCATGTCGTCCACCGCCAATATGATATTGGTGTAGAAGAAATCAGCCAGATGCTTTGCACCAACCTTGTCCATTCGAGCAGCAACTGAGCGCATCAGCTTCACAGTAGCGAAGCCCCTCAGAGCAAGCGGAATCCACTTCGTCCTGTCCTTGACAGCAGCGTGGAACTCCCGCACCGTCTCAGAGGTCGTGCTCTCGTCCGCCCAGTGCGGCAGGCTCGTCGCGAACACAAGGCGCCCAGCAGCCGCACTCCCATTGAACGCAGCAACAAACTCACCGTACAGCAACGAGAACTCCGTGAACAACACAAGCACACGCACACCGCTGTGCTTCGCCAGGTGACCCGCGATCACAGCAACATCGGCAGCAGCAAGGCCCACGACGAACACATCGCCATCGCGAGGCAGGTGGCTCTCCAGCGCGTCACCGCCACCCAGCAGCGCGGACGACAGCAGCGACCCGCCAAACGTCACAAGCGACCGCCGTAGCACATCACCAACAGCAGCAGCCCCATCGCTGCGGATCACAGCGTGGGCGTTGGCGACAGTCGTGTTGCCGAGGTACTGCGCAACCACAAAGAACTCCTGCTCCAGCGTCGGTGACAGGTGAATCACGTGCCGGCGAAACTTGCTCAACCCTGGATGAAGCCCCTGCGCGTCAATGAATACCACAGATTCGTCATCAAGCAGCACCTGTGTCACCACACCACCCACGGCATGGATGCGCTTTCTCTTCTTCGCATCCCTCAGTGCCGACATTGCACCAGCTGTTAAGGTATTTATCAGCTCAAGCGTAATACTGTTTGTATCCGTGACGTTCAGCTGGATACCCAGCGCAGCAGCTGCACC
>NW_008827703.1:0-1365 GCF_000691245.1 Trypanosoma grayi
ATTTTTGGCCAAATGATGTACGGGGATCCTGTATGAATTTCCGGCCATAAAGTTGAACGCCCCTCCCGAAAAGCACGTTTTTGGAATTTTAGGATTCCATTTTACCAAAATCTATTACCAACATAATACCCTACCCTAACTACACCTTAACCCCTACCTTAACCCCTACCTTAACCCGCACCATCCTCCATCTTAACCCCACACCTTAACCCCACACCTTAACCTCCACCTCAACCTCCACCTTAACCCCACATCAGCCCCTACCTAACCAATACCTATCCAACACCTAACCACTACCCCATCTAACTAAGTCCGCCCCACACTAACATTAAGAATAATAATTTAATAATTAATATACACTTTTATTTAAACTAGACTATATCTTTCATATCTCTTATCACATCTTTTTGATTGTTTTCATTATAATCTATCTATATTAAAATTTATATAAATCAAATAATTATTTATTATATTACACCAACCCCAATCGAAACCCCTCTCCCNGGCCAAATGATGTACGGGGAACATGCATGAATTCCGGCCTATAAAGTTGAACGCCCCTCCCGAAAACCCACATTTTGGAATTTTAAGGACCTCTCCCAACCACATCACAACATTTTATAATAACAATAAATTCAATTCTAATATAATTTAATATAAACATACCATTTTCTAATCTATATCTTCTTTCGTTGTTTGATGAATATAAATAATTAAAATCTAATATAAAAATTAAATATAAAATATCTTATTAATTAAATTAAATCACTATTGACCACACCGATACTATATTACACCAACCCCAATCGAAACCCCTCTCCCTGAAAATAGGCTATTTTTGGCCAAATGATGTACGGGGAACATGCATGAATTCNGGCCTATAAAGTTGAACGCCCCTCCCGAAAACCATGTTTTTGACATTTTCAGCAGAATTTTATAATGAAACTTCCGCATAAACCCCATAACACTACCATCCCACCCACCCCTAATGAATAAAGTATAAATAATAAATAAATAATAACTCTAAGATTTAATAAAGATATATTTCATTTAACCTATCTGTAATAAGTTCATTTTATTTATGACGTTAATATAAAGATATAATTTTGAATACATAAAAGATTACATATACTAATAATTAATTTACCTACCCAACAAAACACACAACCTCAACACATCCCATAAAATAAATAATTACAAAATAATTAAACAAAAAGTATTCAACCACACCCCCAAAGACACCTAAGGTCCTAACCAATAACAAAACAATAAATTTAAAATACACAACTACACCGAATTATTATTATATTACACCAACCCCAATCGAAACCCCTCTCCCTGAAAATAGCCCATTTTTGGCCAAAT
>NW_008827704.1:0-1364 GCF_000691245.1 Trypanosoma grayi
TTCTTCGCTCAGCATATATCTATGCTTCTCCAAGAAGATCACTCTGTTTTCCCAGTACTTTTGCTGCAAACTTCATTAGGGCTTCGCACTCTCCCCTGCGCCTCAGCACACCTCACACCAACAATCCCCTCAATGTCTGTGGCACCTCACAAAGAAAAACCTCAGATGGTCAGCGTGTCAGCGCCGCCTGCGTCACTCGTCAGAAGCGCATGCTGAGGCAAGGACTGCGGAGGCCACGCCACCACACTGTCGCCTGAAGAATGATTCGCTTTGTGTTGCTTGGGAAGAAGCCAAGCCCTCAACAAGGCATGCACACACACCTCCTCCCTCACTCCCCTTGAAACCCCACCCAAGTACTGTTATAGCCAGTCACCACAAATGAGACACAGACACGAGAGGAAATCCCACCTTCACTTTGCTCCTCAAACAGCTGGTGAGCACCACAAGCGTATACAGGAACAAAACCAAAAAGAACACCCACCAACAACTCGACTTGGTGTCGACTTATGCAAGATGGGCTCTTTGATCGTTTCCTTCACAACGGCCATGTGCAGGTGAAAGACACGTCGAAGGAGGAATATAGCCCAACACACTTTCCCACTCAACTAGACTTATTTCCCTCCGGACGAATTCAAAAGACAAAAGCACACACACACTCACATATCTTAATAAGCAGCCAAAGGCATCACACCTCACATAGCGTCATGTGTTTCCACCAACACCAAGATGATTTCGAATGTTATGTTCTTCTGTTTGCATCAAGCAGAACCCCCCAAGCAACCATAAATTAAGCATTGGATCCCTGCGACTCGGAACACCAGGAGGCACTGAGGAAAACTCGCGAAAAAGGCCCAAAGGTGGGAGCAGGGACTTGCACAGTTTCCCCTCAAAACAACGGCATGCTGCTGCTGTCGCTGACATCGTTAAAATATCCCCAGATGGGACTGCTACACCAATCAAGAGCACCCTGTGCAGCCCAAAGGTGTCTTCCTCTTTTTCCCACAGAGTCACACACAAGGAAGCAAAACAATCTTGCGACGTCCTCACACCTTAGAGCCACTCCCCGGAGACCATGGTACGTAACCCTCTCTTTTTTCATTGGCATTCATCAAAAGTACCTCCAATCAACATAGCATCAACGAAGGCTGCGATCACCTCAACAAAACCCACATCATCAGTCGTAACGAGGAGCAGCAAAACAACTACAACGACACACCAATATAGGAGAATGACGCCTTTCTTCCGTAGTGGAGCCGCCTAACACATTCTCGAATAGGATCAGCCCCGCACAAGAGAAAACCAGCATTTATTTGCACCAAGGAAAGTGGAGGTGAAGAGCAAGAGAACGTGTAGTGTTCTCTTAC
>NW_008827705.1:0-566 GCF_000691245.1 Trypanosoma grayi
TCCCCGTACATCATTTGGCCAAAAATAGCCTATTTTCAGGGAGAGGGGTTTCGATTGGGGTTGGTGTAATATAGTATTAATTCGGGTGGATGTTATTATTTTATTTTATTTTATTACTTTGGTGTAATTATTTTGTGTGGAGTATTTTGGATTGGATTATTATTTCGATATTTTACTTTTGTTAATTATGTCTATTTAGGGCGACGTGGTTGGGTTGTTGTGTTAATTTATTTTGTTACTTAATAACCTGTGGGTGGGTGTGTATGTTCTGTGTTTATTTAAATTTATTAATAAGGTATATTTTATGTATTCTTTATAGATATGATTTCAGTATATATGTAACAAACGATAATGTAGATTCTTATAATCGATTTCATGAAAATTAAACTAAAATGAGTACTATTTATTTTGATTTATTATTATTATTTATTTTGGTGTGGGTTTAGTGCGGTGTTGTGGTGGTCAAAAATGTCAAAAACGCGCTTTTCGGGAGGGGCGTTCAACTTTATGGCCGGAAATTCATACAGGATCCCCGTACATTATTTTGCCCAAAATCGGGTTTTTAC
>NW_008827705.1:803-1364 GCF_000691245.1 Trypanosoma grayi
CAGGATCCCCGTACATCATTTGGCCAAAAATGGGCTATTTTCAGGGAGAGGGGTTTCGATTGGGGTTGGTGTAATATAGTATTTAATTCGTGTGGGTGTTAATAATTTAAAGTTGATATATGATTTAAAGTTTATAGATTATAGTTATATATACAGATTACAAAACAAACGTGAAAATCGTTGATAGATAATGATATGATAATTTAAAATGTATATAAAATTTAATTAATGTTATATTTATAATTTATTAGTGTTGTGTTGTTTACGGTGGGGTGAGGTGAGGTGGTTTTGGAATGGGTATATGGGTTGGGGTTTGAGTGGGGTTTTGTATTCTTTTTGAGGTGGGTGGTTTTTGATTTTGCGGTATGGTCACGGGGTACTTTGTTACTTTGCTTTTTTGGGTTGGGTGTTGTGTCAGGGTGTATTGTTTATTGTTTCTATTTTATTTTATTTTATTTTATAAATGTTACCTTAAAATCCAAAAAGTGTGTTTTCGGGAGGGGCGTTCAACTTTATAGGCCGGAATTCATGCATGTTCCCCGTACATCATTTGGCCAAAAA
>NW_008827706.1:0-1364 GCF_000691245.1 Trypanosoma grayi
CCTCAGCACTGCTGCTCTCAGCGGCCTTCTCAGACGAGCTGCTAGACTCTACACTGCTGCTCTCAACGGCCTTCTCAGACGAGCTTATGCCCTCAACACTGCTGCTCTCAGCAGCCTTCTCCGACGAACTGCTAGCCTCAGCGCTGCTGCTCTCAGCGGGCTTGTTAGACGAGCTGCTAGACTCTACACTGCTGCTCTCAACGGCCTTCTCAGACGAACTTATGCCCTCAACACTGCTTCTTTCAGCGGCCTTCTCCGACGAACTGCTAGCCTCAGCGATGCTGCTCTCAGCGGGTTTCTCAGACGAGGTGAGAAGCGAATTATCAGCGAAGTCAGTTTTGTCAGGTCCATTTTCTAGTTCGATGGCAGCAATGTGCGAGCGTGGGTGTGTGGTGATTTCAGTGCGGTCATTGTGTTCCGCCTGTGGGGTGTTTAATAGCTGGTGATCGATAGATGGATAATATACTTCTGTTTTTAATTTGTTTTGGGAGAGGTGGTTTTGTTTTTCGTACTTAATGGCACTTTTTTCTACAGGTTTGGAAATATGTGGTGGAAAGGAATATTTTTCCCCGACACCACCGTCCTTTTTTGGCGGTGGTGGTTGTGTGGAGTATGTGGACCATTCGTTTGGTTGTGTTTCGGTAAACGCATTGGCCGGGGTTGCCCTCGCACATATTAGTACGAGGACAAGAGCACACGTGATGTACCTAACCCCCATTGAGGTGTAGGCGATTTGTGGAGGGCTGTGTAACGTTGCCTCTATCATTTTAAGAAACAAGAAAAGAAGGCAAAGGAAGGAAAAGGGTTTGAAATAAAAATAATTTTTTTGGGTGTTTTGGAATGTATAACCAGAAAGCGTACAATGCTTCTTCCTTAAGTATCCAAGGATGTCAAAATAGGTTTAATGGTATTTATTTACACTTGACGCTGCGTGGCTCGTTTCTTTTGCACGTGTGGCAGGACCGCTTGCCGAGACCACATTGCTGTCGTCATAGCAGGCAGCATTCTGACGGCACGGATGCAGACATCAATTGTTGCTGTCAAAGAAATAAGAATTGGGCTGCACATTCAGGGTGTTGGCAGCCGCCCGATCCACCACTATTTCCTCTCATTGTCCACCAAATGACATCCTCAAAGCACGACAACTACAATGGATGGGTATGGCAATGAGCACCTCGTGGGGAGCACCATGCAGCTGGCAGCCAAGTTTCATGTAGACGAACGCATCCAATGAGGCAATAGTGTCGGAGAAGTTGTGACCCATATTCCCTCTTTTAAGCACAAACCACGGAGGTGTCAGTAATTCCCCTTCGCAAGAGGCTTCCGGGAACACACGATAACAGAATAATTCCCTTGTATGACTT
>NW_008827707.1:0-1363 GCF_000691245.1 Trypanosoma grayi
TGCACGATGCACACTGCCGACCATCACAATGGGGGGCGGTGCAAACACCTTGGAATGCGTCCACATCTTTGCGTCTTTCTGGGGTGTGTTTGGACTATTCGGACCATACTTGACGATAACACTGTGCTTTTGGTGGTGTTGCAACTGGAGAAACACCGCCATTTCAGCTTTGTGAGTGTGTGTGGTGTGATGGGAGTGGTGTGCGCATGATTTTCCACTCTGGTGTTCCCCGAAATGACACTGTGGGGCTCCCGCACAAACAGCTCCTTGGGAAACCAACGCGCCTCTCTGCACATGTATCGTGTGTCTCTGCTTTTTTCATGCGTCGAAATAGAGAACACAACACGAGAGAGAAAGAGAGAGAGAGAAAAGAGAAAGTGATGACTAAAATTGGCATTCTCTGACATGTATGAAGATGGATCTTACACTGAATCGATGCCAACCAAAGTGATTGGTCATTTCTGTGTGTTTCGGGGTGTGGGAGGAACGGGCACTGTACGAGATGATATGCAACACGAGATGCTTGCAGCATGGTGATGATGGTGGAAGGTTAGGGTTAGGGTTAGGGTTAGGGTTAGGGTTAGGGTTAGGGTTAGGGTTAGGGTTAGGGTTAGGGTTAGGGTTNAGAGAAAGAGAGAGAGGAAAGAGAAAGTGATGACTAAAATTGGCATTCTCTGACATGTATGAAGATGGATCTTACACTGAATCGATGCCAACCAAAGTGATTGGTCATTTCTGTGTGTTTTAGGGGGGATGACGAACACTGTACGAGGTGATATGCAACGCGAGATGTTTGCAGCATAATGATGATGGTGGAGGGTTAGGGTTAGGGTAACTCCTCGGCTCCCTTCTGAAGGACTCTTCCGTGAGCTGAGAAGATGTGCGACAGCAATCTCACGGTGTAGGCACTGCCGGAAAAATGTATTTGGGGGATGAGAAACATGGACCAAGTTGCATCTGCGGACTGCACATCAGGATACTCCTTCTGCTGTGCTACCTACTCTACAACGCGCAGAATGAGGCTGAACTGACAGCAGTGCTGGAGATAAAAGTGGATGTGGCACACAACCTGTATTTGTTTGGCTTCCAGATGTAGTCTACTCCTACTGTCGAAGTAATTTGTGGGCTTAAGAGGTGGGTGGATGTAAACCAAAAAAAAACACTGGATGCGCATTGCTAGCTACGGATGCGACATGGCGATTTTTGGGCATCATTGGCTGATGGTGCACCACTGAAGTGATGCGAGAAGGACTGACGAGGGAAGGAAAGGGTTACTGGGGGTGATGGTGACTCTTTGCTGTGTTGATGCTCTTTGAAATGGCGTGGTGTGACGCGGTAAGAAAAAGGGATAAGGAGCAGGTGT
>NW_008827708.1:0-178 GCF_000691245.1 Trypanosoma grayi
AAATAATGTACGGGGATCCTGTATGAATTTCCGGCCATAAAGTTGAACGCCCCTCCCGAAAACCACGTTTTTGACATTTTAGACAACAAATTTTTACTAAATCTTACAACACCATAATTAGTGCCTATACTAACCACTATACTAACCACTATACTAACCACTATACTAACCACTATAC
>NW_008827708.1:427-1363 GCF_000691245.1 Trypanosoma grayi
CTATACTAACCACTATACTAACCACTATACTAACCACTATACTAACCACTATACCAACCACCATACTAACCACCATATTAACACCCACATCAACCCAACCCTAACCCATGCCCAACCTCCTCCTCTACCCACACCCAACCTCCTCCTAACTCCTACCCACACAAGAACATAATACATAATAAATTTTAATAATAATTATTTTCATTACAAATTTAAATCTATCTTATATTATCTAACTTTTATTCATGCTCTGTGTAGTTTTAATAAAGATATATATAAAATTAAATAAAGAATCATATATCAAATAAAATAATTATACAGCAACCCAAGATACTATATTACACCAACCCCAATCGAAACCCCTCTCCCTGAAAATAGGCTATTTTTGGCCAAATGATGTACGGGGAACATGCATGAATTCCGGCCTATAAAGTTGAACGCCCCTCCCGAAAACCCACATTTTTGAGATTTTGGGGATCTCAACCTCACATAATTTATTAAATTTTAATACACACTTAATTCACAACCCTAACCAACACCCACCCTCCCCACCAAAATAATAAACCACATATGCCTACCACACCAACCCACCTCACAGGGCAGGGCATTATAACACCCACCCACCAAACACATATCCACACCACTACACCCAGTGTCATATATAATAAATTTAATTCTAATATATGCATCAATTTTAATTATAACTTTATATCATTTACTTTATTCACATCTGCTTTTCATTTTTGTTTGTTATCTATAATCTTAAAATATAAAAATAAATCAATAATCAACAACCAAATTTTAAACAATATACCCCACCAACCCTGAATCCATAAATACTCCCCAGAATAAAATTAATTAATATTATATTACACCAACCCCAATCGAAACCCCTCTCCCTGAAAATAGGCTATTTTTGGCCAAATGATGTACGGG
>NW_008827709.1:0-1362 GCF_000691245.1 Trypanosoma grayi
GGCAGATAATCGGATGACCGAAAAAAAAAAAAAAAAGGGATGGGCAGTGCTTCTGTTGTTGTGGTTGCCACAGCCACAGTCACACACCATTCACTCCCTCCTGCTTCACCCTTGCCGTCTCCCTCTCTGCCACACACGCACATACACACTCGGTGTATCCCCTTTCCGCCTTTGACTGCATTTGTATATTCCATGCAGCAAGGCACGCTCACCTGTACAGAAGCATTTACATGCCCATACCAAAGAGTATTTTCTCACCCTCGTCTTCATATTATTGCTCATACACACTCCAGGCTTTATATATCTCTTTCTTTCTTTCTTTTCCCGCGGCTTCGTTTTTTTTTTTCTGCCTTTGTTTGCCCTTTGTTTTACATGCTTAGTTCCGCTGTGCATGCAGCTCCATCGGGCAACAATGCCGCCAACTGTCTCCTGCCAACCATTCCGTTCTTGCTGCTCCTGTTGCCGGGGCCGCAAACCCTCCTCCTCCCTCGACCCATGTTTCACTGACAACATCGACCCAGTACGGTGTCTGCCCACTGCACGGACGTGCACTGCAGGGATGAAGACACTGCGCTGCCACCACTGCAGCAGCAGCAGCAGCAACAGTAGCACTGTCAACAAGATACGCGCGCAAATCAAAAAAATAACGGAAGAATCGAACAGGCAAACCCCAATTAAAGAGAGGAGATATGAAGGTGTTGAATAGGCGAACGAAATATCACCCATCACTACCAGCGAAAAAAAAAAAAACAATCAATCAAAAAAGAAATCACACAATTGGTGACCAAATAAACAACAGCAATAAAATTAAATAACATGTAGCGTGAGACGACCACAAAGCGATTATTCTGCTGCTCAAACATTGCCCCATCTCCAGTCCCCCCTGTTTGTGTAGAAGCACTGAATAGAGCCTCACGTTTCTCATTCTCTCGCGTTATGATTTTTTTCGTTTTTTTAGTTTGATATTGTGTTTGCCGCACCGCAACTTTATACATATATATATATATATGTATATATATGTATATGGGCATATGTGTGTGTGTGTGTACTGGTGGACCTCTGTGTGTGGATGTGTGCTCACCATCAATGAAGCACTATGTGCTGCTCTCTGTGTGTGTTGCGGGCATGTGCGCCCGTGGGCCAAAGGCAAAAAAGGGAATACGGGGCCGTGCGCAGCGGCAAAGAGCCCCCCGCACACACACAGTGAGTGAGAGAGAGAGAGCGACACACACATCTACACACGGGGGTGGGGCCGAAAGACAAGATCCAAAAATAAGTGGGAAGTAGAAATATGGTAGGAGAGAATAGGAAACAAACAAGGAACACACACACACACACACACACACACACACACACACACAC
>NW_008827710.1:0-1362 GCF_000691245.1 Trypanosoma grayi
TTTGGCCAAATGATGTACGGGGATCCTGTATGAATTTCCGGCCATAAAGTTGAACGCCCCTCCCGAAAAGCACGTTTTTGAGATTTAGGACCTTATTTTGTTAACATTTATTTTGAAAATCATAAACAATAAGAATCCCCACATAAATCAACCCCTACCAAACATAATAAAATATAGAATGCCCACACCATCAACACCACCAACACCACACAAACCATCACCACCCTACCCACAAACCCAAATAAATACATCAAAGTATAAATTAAAGCGCTCACCAAAATTAATTAACCAACCGAATAATAATAACCACCCTCTAGTGTGTCGCACTAACACCTACACCTTTCTATCTACGCCAACTATAATAAGAACAATCATCACGTAATTAATTTTAACCTCCACACCACAACTACACCATCCTCCATGAACACAAACCACCCACCCGCAAACACCAATCCATAAAACCCAAAACTAGAAAGAATTAAATACTATATTACACCAACCCCAATCGAAACCCCTCTCCCTGAAAATAGCCCATTTTTGGCCAAATGATGTACGGGGATCCTGTATGAATTTCCGGCCATAAAGTTGAACGCCCCTCCCGAAAAGCACGTTTTTGAGGATTCCAACACAAACTCTATGCCATAAAATAAAATAAATAACTAATTAACAAATTATAACTCTAATATAATCGATAATAACTTTATGAATATCTTCTTTATCCGTTCTTTGTTGTGTATATAATATAACTCATAAACTTTAATAATAAAATACAATTCAATCTTAAATTTATTATATTACACCAACCCCAATCGAAACCCCTCTCCCTGAAAATAGGCTATTTTTGGCCAAATNATGTACGGGGAACATGCATGAATTCTGGCCTATAAAGTTGAACGCCCCTCCCGAAAACCACCATTTTAGCATTTTGGATATAATTTTATAATTCTAGAAGACCTTCAACACTACACACCCCCACCTACCCACCCACAACCATAATAGGATACCTCACCCCCACACCCACCATGAGTAAACCTTAGCTCCCACATACACCATACACACAGTATTAACCTAGTTACATCTATAACATCACCCCCACCCCACCTACCCACCCAGCATTATATACACCACACAAGCAACAGTAAACACACCCCACAGCATAAAATAATTTAATAATTTAATAATTTTTAACTCATAGAATTTTAATGTAGTTCACTTTCTTTCTTTATCTTACCGTTCGATATATTGTTATCATTTTATAATTACATTTAACTTAAAATCTTAATAGTATATATTCATTATAATTTAATTAAAGTACCCCACCGACACTATATTACACCAACCCCAATCGAAACCCCTCTCCCT
>NW_008827711.1:0-1362 GCF_000691245.1 Trypanosoma grayi
CCCTAACCCTAACCCTAACCCTAACCCTAACCCTAACCCTAACCCTAACCCTAACCCTAACCTTCCACCATCATCATTATGCTGCAAACATCTCGCGTTGAACATCATTTCGTATAGTGCTCGTTTCCCCCCTAAAACACACAGAAATGACCAATCACTTTGATTGGCATCGATTCAGTGTAAGATCCATCTTCATACATGTCAGAGAATGCCAATTTAAGTCATCACTTTCTCTCTCTTTCTCTCTCGTGTTGTGTTCTCTTTCATTTCGGCGCATGAAGAAAGCAGAGACACACGATACATGTGCAGAGAGGCGCGTTGGTTTCCCAAGGAGCTGTTTGGGCGGGAGCCCCACAGTGTCATTTCGGAGAGCACCAGAGTGGAAAATCATGCGCACACCACTCCCATCACACACACACTCACAAAGCTGAGATGGCGGTGTTTCTCCAGTTGCAACACCACCAAAAACACAGTGCTGTCGTCAAGTGTCGTCCGAATAGCCCAAACACACCTCAGAAAGACGCAAAGATGTGGACGCATTCCAAGGTGTTTGCACCGCCCCCCATTGTGATGGTCGGCAGTGTGCATCGTGCACCCTAGTTAGTGGCAGCCTGCTCACGTGGCTCGTGGGGAAGCTCGGCAGCACCACACCGCATGGTATCCCCCTATGGATCAGAGTGCAAGCAAGGGGAGAGAAGAAAATGAACAGCGCAGAGAGAGAGAGAGAGAGAGAATGGCACACACACTCACTCTCACAGACTCACACAACGTCATCTAAGAGTCTTTTTCTTTTTAAATAAACGCAGTGATTCACACAATGACAGAAATGAAAACAAATAAACAGAGAGGTGGGTGTACCATTAGTCATTACGCACACGGTGGTCAGTGTTGTGCGGCCGGCATTGCTAGTCTTCCTCCTGGAAGCTCACCATGGCTCTACCTTCACCACCACCACCACTGGGAGGGAAAACAAAAATAATAACGAAACAACGGGTTGCCAGCCCTGTATCATGCATTTCTTTGATTATATTTACTTCTTTTATTTCTTTTTCTTTTTACCTTACGGCAGCCACTCACACAGTAGAAATCATATACTTCACTCAATTCAGTTTTCGTTTGACGTTGTGTTTGTTTTGTTTCTTCGATACGGGGGAATTGTCACGGCACCTCACGCATAGTCCCATGACTCTCCTCTTAGTGGTCACTGTGGAATAAAATAATCCAAAACATAGCAAAAGAAAAACACTGCTCAGTGTGAAGTCAGCTCTACCACACTCAACGACTACTCCTTGTGTCGACCTGAATACTATTTTCGTCGATTGCACAGACGAGTCCTTCTCATCTTCTTTGTTTGCTGTTTTG
>NW_008827712.1:0-1360 GCF_000691245.1 Trypanosoma grayi
CTGCTGCTGCGCACTCCCTGTGTCTGTCTGCCTCCCTCCTCTCCTGCACAGCTCAAGGCAACAACTGCCACTACCACCACTGCTCTCAGAGCGATGATGATGATGCGCTACGTGCTGCTTGCGTGTGCCTTCTGCGTGTGGTTCGGCTGCGGGTGTGTTGGTGCAGAAAAGGAAGATAATCGTTGCAAGGATGAAGCCAAAAAAGACTGTCCGGCTCCCGAAGATCCTTCGTCTGCTGAGCCTGCGGATCCTGGTCCTCGGGGGGCCGAGGGACTTCCTGGTGTTCCTCGTCCACCGGTAAACGGTATTACTTCGCCTTCCTGCCCGAGCAAGCGTGATGGCGAGGAGGCGTGCAAAGGCGTTTCACAGAGTGCACACGGTAAAACCGTGTCCGAGGTTACTTGCACTTCGCCTCAGGTAACAACAGAGGGCACTAAGATTTGTCCGGAGTCCATGGGCACTATTTCAGAAGTAAGTGGACAAATTCCTGCTGTTCCCGGTGCCGGCCTGGGCGGCGATCCGGATCCTCGACAGAAGCCGGCCGCTGCTTTGACTTGCAGCACGGATGAACTTATTGCTGAAAACGAAGAGGCATGTAAGACCAGGGCGTCTCAAGGTCTGCAGGTTGGTGTCCCCGCTACCACCGGTGGGACTGGTGGTGGCGGAGGCCCGAAAACACCTGCAGAATCTCGTGGCCCAGTGTTGGATGAAGTAGGCGGACAAATGGGCAGAGACGGAGAAAATGGTAAGTTGGAGAATAACCCTGTTGGGTCCTGCTCTGCTGCTTCAGGTGGGGCTACGGATTGCTCACTTGATACATCCCTATTACATGCGCAACAACAGCAGAGCAAACTTTCTGAGAAACGCACAGCTGGGGACATTTTGGGCGAAGAAGATTCTAATTTAGTGTCCACCGGTACTCGCGGGGGAAGACAGGACGCCCTAACAGAGAAAGGTGACGCCCCTAACGCTGGCCACGACGGCAACGCTGCCGATACTTGTGTGAATGGAAGACATAAGGAAACAGGTAAAAATTGTAACCTGAGCGTTACTGACAACACCCTTCAGACTAACCAAAGAAAGGATGATGAAAGCCACGCAAAAGATCCCAAAACACCTGGAGCAAAGGAAGACGCCCCCATCCCCGACGGTGATAACACTGCCGCCATGAGTTCCGGTGCCACACCATCCGTTCCCCCCGTGCATGAGGCTGGGAGTGCTGCTTCCGATCACCGAAATGGAGAGCCTTCTGAGAGTACAGCTCAGGCTGCAGTTGAACAAAGTGATGCCGTGCAATCGCAGACATCTCCCACCTCTACTTCCACGAGTGCCACAGAAGCCACAAGCAGCAGCCAGCCGA
>NW_008827713.1:0-1357 GCF_000691245.1 Trypanosoma grayi
TGTGTGTGTGTGTGTGTGCGTGCGTTCACCTCACTGGTGGATAAGAAATGTGTGAAAACGAGGTGCCAGTTGAGTTTGCCACAGCGTCCCCACTCTTACGGAGGGCATACGATGTGAGCCAAAACATTCCGCGTCCACCACGTGGAGGTAATAACGTACTGCTTAAAGGCCCAGCACACCTTACTGCCACCACCGGAACGTGGCCTTATCGACACCCACAGCGAACGTCCAACAACAAATACAGACCTCATGTCCATGGACGCATCTAGTGCGTGCACCAGTATTGTCACAATCATCGCGAACATCAACGCGCACGCATACTAGGGGTCTTTGAACGACTCCGGCACGCACACCTCCTCGAACACGTGAGCGGCGTGGTTGATCATGTGGATCCTCGCCACCGAAAGCACCATGCCCGTCGCTGGAAATTTGCCGATGCTAAAAACGCACGGATTCAGCCGCAGGAACGGCACGTACTTCCCGGCAAGCGGGATTAGCGTCCCGATAAACGACACGGCGAGCACCACGAAGATAGCCTCCACGTTCAGCCCAACCGAGTAAGGACCATCAGCTCCGCCGCACCCGCTGATGCGCGTTAAGTGTAGCAATTTTGGAAAGCTTCACGACCGTCATGCCGTGGACTGACGTGGATACTTGGAGCCATTTCAAGGCTCGTCTGTTCTACTCTACCTTGAAAGGGGAAAGTTGGGGAAGCAACGGTTTGGCGGAGCTTCGCAAATGCCTACCAACGGCGTGCCAAAGTTCTGAGAAAGGTCGCTTGCCAGAACACGATATACGATACAGTAGTGTCAGCGCACATTTCCTTGTCATGCAGAGAAGCGAAGCATGCGCTGCATCTCCCAGAGGATCGTCTCCCGCTGGGCCGTCGCAAACCCCGCGAGCGCAAGAACTCTGTCCATCGCAGCGGGGCTCGCCGCCCAAATGTCGGAGAGCGCGCCGAGCCGCTGGCGGCGCAGGCGGAGGTCAACCTCCGTGAGCAGCGGGGACAGCAAGGGACGCCACGCCGCGTCTACAGCGGAGTAGGGGGCGCCGCGAAGCTCCGTTGGTTGGGAGAGCCACGATGGGCATCCGTCGTCACTTACAGATCGCCTCTTAAGGGAATCGTTGCCACCGCTTCGCGCCCACTGGCTAGTGAAATATGCATCCGGTACCTCGCTCACCTTGCGCGCAACGCCCCCGTGCTCATCCAGCAGTAGAGGATGCCGCGGACTGCCGCCGCCGCCGCCAACGCGGATGCGGTAACCCACCGGCTGGCTCGTGACGCCGCCGCTGCTGTGCGGTACGAGGTGGTAGCCGACCGGCACACGCTCGATGCGCTGCCCACCGCTCGTCACGG
>NW_008827714.1:0-807 GCF_000691245.1 Trypanosoma grayi
ATATATATATATTTGTCGGATGAAAGGGGAGAGTACAACGAGGTACTTCTTGTGGCGGTATGAAAATGAGTGCTCGGCCATGTTCCTTGTGTTTGGTGTTGTTATTATTTAACCAGCATCCACAGCAGCGGTGCGCAAACAGACAAACAAGGTGAAAGACAATGAAGAAGGAAAGAAAAACAAACAAACAAACAAACGGGCCATCAAAGGACTCTAAACAACACACACTCAGAAACCTCCCCCTCCCCCCAACAACAAAAAAGAACTACAACAAAAAAAAACAAGAAACAAAATTGCGGGGGCGCAATGAGAGATGTTGCAATCCGTTTCTGTTCAAACCTGCCCCATTTCTCCCCTACGCGTACATGGCAACTCCGACAACAAAAGAAAAAAAAAACAATGGAGGAAGGAGCCGGAAAACGCAATGAGAACAGGAGCGGGCCGGCGTTGCAATGATCAGGCCGCTCCCGCACCTCTTCTCGCCTTCACACAACCCGGTCAGCAAACGAGCAGCACATAAGGTAACACACTCCCTGCCCTTCGCTCTCGCTATGTGTTTCTCACACACATACGAACCATCCCTGTCTATCTTGTTTTCTCTTTACACTGATGCAAGAAAGCAAAACGGAAAAAAAAACCACACACACACGCACACACTGTCAACTCCCTCTTTGCCGTGCAAGAAGGCCTTCATCTGAATCTGGCGGGCGGGCAGTGAGAACCTTTCATGAACTTCACTCAATGAAAAGGAAAAAAAAAACCCTCTTTCCCTCGCCTCCCTCTTCACCTGCACATGTGTTTTTTTTT
>NW_008827714.1:906-1356 GCF_000691245.1 Trypanosoma grayi
CCCCTCCTCCCACGGCCTGGCCGCCCTTCACCGCGCGGCGGGGGGAGGAGGGAAGAAGCGGCAGGGGGCAGCCGGAGCGTGGGGCGGGTGGTGGTTGGTAGTGGCGGATCGGAGATGTGGGGCGCATCATAAGAGAGAGAGAGAGAAAAGAAGGAGCACTGTCCCTTTTTCTGTTTCAGTGCAATGTTCCCCCCCCCTTTTTTTGTTTTATTACCCATTTGTTTTAAGATTTCCTTGTTATTACTTCTTTTTCTCTCCTTCTCTACTTTCTGCTTGCGCCCACTGTCTTTTCTTTCGTTTACTCCCGTTGGCCACTGGCACATTTGTCCAGTCACGTTCTTCAGATGTACCGCACCCGCAATTGTGATAATACTTCTCCAGTCTATGCAATATGTGCCCAGCTCTGCCGTGTGATGGTTGTGGCCTATATATATATATATATATATATAT
>NW_008827715.1:0-1355 GCF_000691245.1 Trypanosoma grayi
GAGGGGTTTCGATTGGGGTTGGTGTAATATAGTGTTTAATTCTTACCTTGTTTATTTAATTAATCCTGGGGTGGGTTGGTGGTTTGTAATGGTTTATAATTTTAACTTTGATTATTTGATTATGATTTTATACTTTGTTTATTTCTTTGATGTGTGCATAGTTTGTGTTTTGATATATTTCACTATATTAAGATTAATGTATTTATTTTACTATTTATTTATTGTTGTCTTAGTGGGGTACATGGGTGTTGTTCTCTCTTGTTCTAATTAAATTTGTTATTAGTATATGTATTCTATGATCTTTATTTAAATTATATTGTACATTAAAACATCGGATAAGTTTCATAGTTAATAAATGTATAAGTGATAGTTCTTGATTAATATAATGGTTATTTATTTATTACTATTATTTTTTAGGGTCAAAATCCCAAAATCGTGGTTTTCGGGAGGGGCGTTCAACTTTATAGGCNAGAATTCATGCATGTTCCCCGTACATCATTTGGCCAAAAATAGCCTATTTTCGGGGAGAGGGGTTTCGATTGGGGTTGGTGTAATATAATATAAATTGAATTTTAAATATTAGTTTTATTTATTTTCTATGATTATATAAACGTATGTAAAGTGCAATGGATCAATTAAAAGTAAGATAGAATTATATTATTTATACAATGATAATAACTTATATTGAATTAGAATTTAGTAGTGTACCCATGTACTCTAGGATCCTGGTTATATTATTTTCCAAAAACGTGCTTTTCGGGAGGGGCGTTCAACTTTATGGCCGGAAATTCATACAGGATCCCCGTACATCATTTGGCCAAAAATAGCCTATTTTCAGGGAGAGGGGTTTCGATTGGGGTTGGTGTAATATAGTACTAGTGGTGGTAGTTAATAAAATTTGTAATTGAGGTATTATTTTAATGATTCTTTTATGATTGAATATATAATGACATATATAACAGAAAGATAATATAAAGTAATGAATGTAGATTTTTATACTTAATTAATATTTTGGTTTATTGAGTATTATTTTATTTATGGTGGGTAGGGTGGTTACTCAAGGGTTGGGAGTGGGTGTTGTGGGTATAGTAGAGCTAGCGGTTGAGGTTGCTTAGGTTGGGAGGGTGGTTAGCGGGGTTGGCTGGGTGAGGTAGGGTGTGGTGGAATGTTGGGATGCTTGTGGGTGGTGGGGTGGGTATAATGCTTGATGTATGGGGGTAGTGGGCGTGGTGTATGTTTGATAAATTCCGATAAAAATACTCCGGAAAATCTCAAAAACGTGCTTTTCGGGAGGGGCGTTCAACTTTATGGCCGGAAATTCATACAGGATCCCCGTACATCATTTGGCCAAAAAT
>NW_008827716.1:0-1353 GCF_000691245.1 Trypanosoma grayi
GACGTGCCAAGCCCACTGAACGTCTTCTGGATCATGACAACGTACCCGCGATCCATAGGGAGTTGCAGCATCAGCGGCATTGCACCCGAGAAATCCATAGCAGGGCAACCAAAAGACTGGATACTGCTAAAGATGGAGAAGTGAATCACAGTCGGGCTGGAAACGACGTAGCCGTCAAACACGAGGCCAAAAAGACCAAAGCCGATAAAGACGAGAATACCCGCGAGCGGAAGCACGGCCATGGGCCCGGCGAAGTCAAACAGCATACCGGCAAGAAAGGTGCAGTATCCAACACAGTTCCCAACAGTGCTGATAGTCGTGATATCGGTCTGCGAGAATCCGTACTTGTTTCTCAGATACCCGGTGAATATACTGAAGCCATACGTGGAGGAAATGGCAATGCCAAGATAAACGCCCGCCACAAGCATCCGCATGCGGAACAAATCGTCGACAAGTTGCACCATGATTACACCTATGCGTCTACCACAAGCAGCAAAAAGTGNATGCAAGCACAACAACCACACAGTACAAGTGCTGCCAAGTCTTCACAGCGCCCTGGCTTCGCGTTGTGTGCGTAGTAACGGTGAGGACAACCCCCTTATATTTGGTTTTCTCAGTTCTAAAAATGTGATACGGCCGACTTGCGGCTGCACACAGCACACACACACACACACAATTCTTCCTATTTGCTGTCGTTGGCCTCCCTCCGATCACGACAATATAAATAATATGTATCAATGCAGAGGGGAATAATCCAACAAAACATCTCTTCGCCCTCAATGTGAGACGAAGCGGCGCGGAGGGCAGACCAGGCGAAGCTAGAGGGGGCACCCCAGTGGGAGTAAGAGGGCCCAGCCTCCGCGGTCACCGCACAAGTCGCAGCCAAAACCACACACACACAGCCACAATGAGGTCACGAAATNATACACATCATCAAAACAATTGGACAATGTATTCGTTTTGAAGGTAGCTCGAAAATAAGAAAATTCATTTATCATTCCCTCTTTTCCGTCCAGTAGTGGAAATGTTGTGTCCGGAAAGTCGCTTTCTACCCCTGCACATTCAGCAGCACTCACACAGCGGCGCACTGGGATGGTGGTAGTTTCAACGCACAAAAAACAAACATGGAATAGAAGATATAAAAAAGAATACTATTCATAGAGTGAGAAAAAACCTACCCTTATTACTCTACCCGATTACCGCCCTCGAAGGGCTCTGGGGGATTTGTTGCCAATACATTGTTGCTGCTACATTTCGGCGTGTCAAGAGACACCTCCTCGCGGTCCTTCTCCGCCGTGAAGCGGGCAAAACGCAAGTGCACAAGCACAGCTGCGAGGGTTGCAAGAACATTGA
>NW_008827717.1:0-1351 GCF_000691245.1 Trypanosoma grayi
CAGCAGAAGCAGCGGTGCATGCACCCACACAGGACTGACGCTGCTGTCCGTACTCTTCGTGTCTTTGATAGTGTCGGGCACGGGAGTGTCGCTGGGTTTGCTGGCTGCGTCGTCTGAGTGACCTGAAGAAATAGGTGCGGGAGGAAACTGTGACTGCCTCTCGCCATTTTGTTTGGCCGCACTTTGAGGATTCAAGTTGTGCTCCGCATTTGGTGGATCCTCAGAAGAACCGTCAGTGTTGCCAACGTGACCTGCATATGATGGAGCGCCAGTGTTCTGCGGGTCATTTCTTGTGTCCGTGCTGACATCTGTGGTGTGGTCCACAGTTTTCACCTGTTCATTCTCCTGTGCCTTCTCAGCTTTGGGCAAAGAGATGCGGTCTTTGTCACGTCCCGTTGTGTCTTGGCTGTCGTTGGTCTGAGTGGGCTTGTGGTCCTTTTGCTGATTGTCAGCTTCCTCACCGACTCCATGTCCGCTGTCACCTTTGGGTGTGCGCAAGCCAATATTTGTTTCCACCTTTGCGGGGGGCACGTCCGGCGCCAGCCGCTCTCCAGGAAGCGGTTGGGGTTGCGCTTTAGGAGACGAAGGAGGACGAGGGCAACTCTCAGTGCCTTCTGTATGTTCCGGGCACGGCTCAGCACGCTGAAGGCCCTGTTCAGAGCTATTTCTTTCAGTACCACTCGGCGGCTGCGCTTCACGTTCACCTTTCTGCACCGGTGCAAGGCAAGGTGTTGTACCAGTACCCGTGGTAGCTGCAGAGTCCGTGCACGGAGTATTCCCGTCAACGCTTCTGTCGTCAAGCCGAACGTCCTTCCTGCACTGCTGAAGCGCTTGTTCTGGGCAACTCCGATCTTCTCCCTTATCACCTTTACAATCCACCTCAACATCTTTACAATGCTGACGGTCATTTGAAATATCTTTCGGCACCTTATTAGAGGGTTCAACAGCATCTTCTCCACCATCGCCGGATCGCAGAGGCTCAGCATTCAAGCCAGACCCTTTCTCGCAAGTATTACTCTCAGTCTTAGTGCATCCTCCGGCGGGACCAGACTGCCCACCTGTTTCCCCGAGCACTACTCCGTAACCGCCAACAAGAGGCACCTCAACGTAAATATCCCGCGCACCAGAAGCACACCCGCAGAAATACCACAAGCACAGAGCAAAAGCAATCAGCACACAGCGCATCGTTATCATCACCATCAGCACTACTCCTACAGAAATAGCAAAAAGAGCAACAAGCAGAAAAAAGCGCCATCAATGCAGGATTCAGTTCCCCAATTAAGCGCTGCACGACAACCATCCAGAAGCCCAAAAACAAACACAACAATACGCGAAGCCGAAGCGTGGCAGG
>NW_008827718.1:0-1347 GCF_000691245.1 Trypanosoma grayi
CACCGCTGGGCACCGCTGCCTTGGGGCCGCCGTGCCGCGCCTCGTCCAGGTGCGGCGTGGGAGTGCGGTTCTCCTCCATGTCGCGCTGAATAAAGTCCGTGCCACCGTCACTCTTCGGGGGTATATTGCTGGCGCTCATCGTCTCTTGTTGTTGTTGCTGCTGCTGCTGCTGTTGTTGTTGTAGCTCTCGCTGTTTGCGGTGGCCGTGTGATGAGTAATATCACTCAAATACGACGATGCGCTGCTCCCGGCCTGTGCCACTCCGCAGCCCACGACGACACAACACCACCCACCAAAAAACAAAAAGTGAGACACCCACCCACACAGAAAGGGAACTTCGGCTCCTCCCTGGTGAACACCCAATAATAAAACAACCAAAAAAAAAATACGCGGCTGTCGTGAGAGAGATGGAACGGTACAGCCACGCACGCACACAAAGAGGGTTGTAATCACAAGACGAGTGTGTGTGTGTGTGTGAGGGATGTGGTGAGCACCGAACAAAAACAAAAACCAAAACAATAGTCGAACACACACAACAACAGAAAATCGGGTCAAGAAGGCGAGCAGAGAGAAATAAAATGAGCGGCCCTCAGACTCAACTTTCTATTCACACGCAGACACGTACAGCAATTTGTAAACGAAGCCGGCACTTAACTGTGTCCTTTTTCTTTTCTTTTCTTCCTTACCTCCTCCCTTCCTTCAGCAAAGCAGAACCAAGGGAACGATGAAATAAACAAAAGAGCAACAAAAAGGCAAAAAACAAAAAAAAAAAACTAACAAGAAACGGTGAGCGGTAAACGCGCCTGTCCCTTGCTGTGTGCTTTCTTTGTATTTTGTGCTCTTGTTGTTGCTGCAGCTGCTGCTGCACCTATCGCCTTTGTTTTTTTTTGTTTGTTTGTCGGTTGTTAGAGTTACACCCACACACAGACGCGACCTTGCTTGTTGCCTTCCTTCCTTGCTGCTGTGCGAGGAAGGCTATAGATATATAGATATAGATGTGTGTGTGTGTGTGGGGCCTGTTGCACTCTTTGTGTTGGCTTTGCCTTTGTTTTCTTTTTCTTTCTTCCCCCCCCCTTTTTTTGCCTGTTTGCTTGTTTGTTGGGGCCCTTGTTGTTGTTGTTGTTGTTGTTGTGTGTGTGTGTGCTGTCCTTCCTGTTGTTACGGTTGTTTCGTTTTTTGTTTTTTTTTGTGTTTCTACTGCGGATTATTGTTCCTTTTTCCTTTTTTTTTTGTTTGTCTGTTTGTTCGTTCCCTCGCTTGTGTGTGTGTGTTTGTTTTCTCCTCGGCTTTGCCCCTCACTCACTCACAAGTCCCCTCTTCTCTTATTTTTGTTGCGCCCCCGTTTGC
>NW_008827719.1:0-1344 GCF_000691245.1 Trypanosoma grayi
TATGACCTTTGCTGCTTTTGTGGTCGGGCTCGTCTTTGGCGCGGCGAATCAGCTCGTCCGCAATAGTGCGCTCCAGCTGGCGGATGCGATCCTCCTTGGACTCCACCTCACGGTTACGTCGCTCCAACGCGCTCGACTTCTCCGATAAACGCAACTCCAACTCATTCGTGTACTGCTTCGCCAGTTGGAGCTCATCCTGCAGCTCTTGCACCATCTGCTCCAAGTGGGTTGGGGAGCTGCCTGTCGTTGGCGCGGCAACGCTAGTCACTCCCCTCGTTGTAACGGCTCCTTTAGCGTCAGCCGACGCCAGGCGCATGTTCTCTGCGCGGAGTACCTTAATCTCCTTCTCTAGCAACAAAAGGCGGTGCTCCGCGGCGATGTTCTTCTTCTTCTCCTGTGCCAACTCTATTTGTAGGCTCATGAAGGAATTCTCATTGCGTGTGACACTTGATTCCCGGGCAGCCTCTTCAGTGCCAACACTGCTGCTGTTGTTATTGTTATTATTGTTATCGTTCTTGTTGCTGTTAGCATCGCTTGTGTCACCTTGTCTCTCATTCTCTACCTTGTTGTTCGGCACACGAACCCCAACACCACCAGAAACAGCAGTAGCAGCTGTCATCGGCGGTGCTGTCGTCAGCGTCTGTCCCACCGGAACTGCTGTTGGAACCTCCAATATATTCACCACCGGTATCGCACAGTTCTCCACGCTAGCAAGCCGCCGCACAGCACCATAGCCATCGTCATCATCCTTACCACCATCGCCTCTCGCGGCTGCCTGCCCGCCGTGGCGTTGCGCGCTATCCCTCACGTTGCTCCTCTGCGTGTCAGTGCCGTCACCCTCGCGCCCGCTGTTGCGCTGTGACTTTGCGCGTGGTCGTTCGTTGGAGCCACCCATCACGCCACCTCTGGCGTCATGATAATTCGGTGTGTTCTCCGACGGCGGCGTGGACTCCATGTCGGCCATCCTGCTGCGGGCTTCCAGCCGCATGTTCTCCCACTGCATTCGGCGCGACATTTCACGGCCGGTGTCTTTACGTTTGCTGACTTTTCTTTGCCCTTTGTTTCGTTTTGCCACCACTAACCCTCTGCGCTTATGGTGTTCGGTCTCCGCCTTCCGCTAGCGTGGCTCTCCAGCTCTAGCTACTCTGCTATCATGGCAACAAGAGGAACAATTGAAGCGAGTGAGTGAGTGAGTGAGTGGGTAAGAGGGAAAAGGAAAAACAAATGCCGCAGAGCAGATGCAATTGTCCCATAACTTTTTTTTGTCTTTTCGTGCTGCTCCTCTGCCGCTGCCCAGCCCGGACATGCATAGCCCATGGTTGGAACTAAAAAAGGAAAAAAAAA
>NW_008827720.1:0-1343 GCF_000691245.1 Trypanosoma grayi
TCAATGTGAACGTAATCGCAAATAATGCGTGGAGAGCGATAAGCGTTTAAAAACAGGAGATGATAGGCGCCCCTCCGCATGGCACAGCCCAACAGTGTGGCGCCTCCACAGCCCCATCGAGTCAAGACAAAGCAGTCAAAGCCATGCACGTTAAGCCAAAGGATAAAAGGCAAATTAATTTAGCCTCCCTCACACACCCGTAAATACAAAGAGAAGCGAGGGAGAGAGAAACACGGCAAAACAAAGAAAACAACAACAACAACAACAACAATGTGCTGGCTTCCTCTGTGTGCCCCTCTGCCCAACGGCCCACACACCCCTTCCCCTATTTCAAGAGCTGCATGCAGCTGACGTCAGTGCTGTCGTCATTCTGGCGGCAGCTGGCGTCGACGCCCCTCGCGCGTGCTACAGCATAACAGGCAGCGAAAAGTGCAATCGTCCCTCCCCCTCCCGTTGCCTCCCACCAGCAGCCGATCCTGTGGCGTGCGTGGCTCCGTGGTCGGCCTTGATGCTGACGGTCCTAGGTCCATATTGCAGCTGCAAGCACACTCGATGGCAACGCAGCCAATGCACAGCAGCTGGCAGAATAAAAAGATCAGGATGCGAGAAGAAGGAAGAGACAAGCACATGCCGTGGGGCACAAGCGGCAGCAGCAGGAGGAGGAGGAGCAGCAGCAGCAGCAGCACACACCAGAGTGTGCTTGAACAGCGACACACCGCCAGGCAGAAAAAAAAATTACAGAAATCCATCAAAGAGAAAGGAATGGGGGTGGGAGTGATCAGAAGAGGAAAAGAAAAGTGTGTGTGTGATGCCGCTGGAAACACTGCACGGAAGCTCTCCTGCCATGCCTTACCTGGTTCCGTTTTCTTTTCTCGCTCTGTTCATGCAGCGCACAGCCAGAAGCCAAACCACCGCCACCGCCACCACAGCAGAAACAGCAGCCACGGCACTCTTCATAATATTCCCTCACTCTAGCACACACACCGTGCCCATGAAAAAAAAAAAGAATACATACCTCTGTACAACCCCGCGATGAGAGGGACTGCGACGAGCAAGCGAAGAGGTAGAAGAAACCTTTGGTGAAATCCCTCTGCCCCGCCCACTTCCAACAACACAATGGAGAGGCACGCCTACAGACACCCAAACCAATACAGATGTATATGTATAGAATGGGCTCTGAAGCACTGGACAACTATACATACACATATCTGTATGCATAGATGTGCCACGTTCTCTCTTCGTGTCGTTTGTCCACCCAGATTCACGCATCCATTGCCTGCTCCCCCATTTCGCTGTCACCCCGCCTGTTCCTTCTTGCTTGGTAGCATCCTCGCCCTTAGTTT
>NW_008827721.1:0-1342 GCF_000691245.1 Trypanosoma grayi
AACGAGCTGTGGGAGCGACGGCGCCAAGGCGACGTACCTGAGCAAGGGGCAGCGCGGCAAGCTGAAGAAGTTCCAGAGCCAACTGTGGCTTTCCGCCTTCTACACCGCGTCGACCGTCTTTGGCTACATCGTGCAGCGGGACAAGCCGTGGTTCGGCCTCCCGCTCAGCGCGGCCAACTGCTTTAGCTTCGTGCCGCAACCGGACGTCCCGGATCCGGAGCTGCTGCACTACTACCGCTACGGCCTCGGTTTCTACCTGTCGGAGAGCGTCGCACTGCTGATGGAGCAAGACATGAAGCGCTCTGACTTCTTGGAGTACGTGATTCACCACATTGTAACGATCGCCCTGATAGTTAATTCNTCCTGTTTATCCATGACGCCAGCGACATCATGCTGGCGGTGAGCAAGTCCATAAACTACGTTGTGAGTGCAGACACGAAACGCCAGCAGAAGGCTGTGCGCCTGAAGGGGAAGGGTGCGGGGACCACAGCGGCGGCGCCATGCCTCCTCTACAGACTCGTCTTTAACGATGCAGTAGTGACTGGGTGTTTTGTTGCCTTTGTGGTGCTGTTCGCGTTCTTCCGGCTTGTTTGTTTGCCTTTCCTGGCGAGGGCAACCCTTTTACTTGGACCAAAATATCGCACGTTTACGCTGAGCCACTGGATAATGGTGCTTTTTCTTCATGTTGTCTTGCAGGGACTGCATGTTTACTGGTTTGCGCTCATCGTGAAGCTGGCGATACATATTTTCACTGGAGGTCCATGTGCTGACATCCGCTCCGATAATGACACGGAGGAGGATGACGATATATATAGCAGCGCAGGAAATGCTGTGACATTAAAAAATGTGAATGAGGCAGGATGAGTCTCATATTATGTTGGACCGGTTGGGATTCCTTTCCTAGGCACACAGAAAAATGATTGCTGTCATTTTCCTAGTGTGATCCGCACGTTGGTGTATATGCGTAGGTTTTTTTTGTTGGTTTGCTTCAATATGGCACCTTAACGTAGTTTTGTTGTGACTTTCTGTTGTTGTTTTTGTGTTTTGTGTGTCGTCCGTGTTTATATGTTAATATATGGTGTGCGTTTTGTGCTACGCTTTTGTGGTCCCAGATCTACACGCCAGCTGATAGATGCGGTTGGGAAGAATGACAATATTGAAGGTGAATTACGGCTTCTTTTTGTTTGTAGGCGGCGGTATGACACTTTTGCCGCACAACATGAAGATGGGTCACGCTCAGTTGAGGTGGTTCCAGTAATCCTTGAGTGTTTCATCGTCTGTTTGGTTCTTCTTCTTGCTTGTGTATATCTGCTCCCTTGTTTGTCGTGGTCTTTTTTTTTTT
>NW_008827722.1:0-1341 GCF_000691245.1 Trypanosoma grayi
GTATTGTAATTGACTCATAGGCGTCCTGTTTGTAATCATGCCACTGCCGCGCAGCAAGAGGAGGAGGAAGGGTGGGAGGGAAGTGTGGCAGGCCTCATTGATCTTGGTGGGTTGTGAAATCGCTGAGGTCATCTCGTCGGATCGCCTGCTACACAACCAACCATCTCCAAGGCCATGTGTAAAAAGGCCAAAGCAGCGACCTTCAACTGAGGATTAATGTGCTTTTCGTTGGGTAAGACCAAAGTTGCTTGCGAGTCTTAGCCTTGAGATCCATTTTAAAGGCTCCACTCACCCTTTTCTTCATCGAAAAACAACAACAACAGCCAAAGGAGCAACAGCCACCAATAACAACAAGCGCTTTTCGGCAGGCTGACTGCCTGGACCAGAGCCAAACCAGAGTCCGTGGCTTCACGTGCACATTGTCAGAACAAGTCGGATTACAGCAGCCACCGACAGACGCAAGCGGCCCAAGTAGGCGGCGCCGTCCGCGCAGAAAGGGAGTTAGGGTAAAAGGGGAAGTGGCATGGCACATATACAGAGTCGCATCAATCATTACAACAATAGCTTCATGCAGTCATTACAGAAAGTACGGTCAGGACTCGGCGGGGCCATGTGGAAGCTCGCTTACACAGGCCAACGCAACCCCAACACACGATCAACTAAAACGATCAAAGCAAACAAATCACAACATGGAACAAAGAGGTAGAGCCGTGTCAATGCGAAAAGAAACACTATGTTGGTCTACCTGCGGCTTTTCACTGAAGCAGGGACGCACGAAATATAACAACACTGGCGCCATGCAGCCGTCGCACAAAATACGGTCAGGATTGCGCGGGTGTGTCCACGCGAGCCACCACGCGTCCCCGCGCAACCCCAACACACGATCAAATAAAACGATCAAAGCAAACAAATCATAACGTGGAAGAAAGAGGTAGAGCCGTGTCAACGTGAAGAGGAATAATATGTTGGTCTCCCTGCGGCGTTTCACTGAAGCAGGNATAACGTGGAAGAAAGAGGTAGAGCCGTGTCAACGTGAAGAGGAATAATATGTTGGTCTCCCTGCGGCGTTTCACTGAAGCAGGGACGCACGAAATCTAACAACACTGACGCCATGCAGCCAAAACAAGAAAGAAAAAAAAGCCAACTTTTCGTGGGTTTGTATTGTCAGCCTTGCATACGCACAGACACAAGGACAGACGTAAAAGAGACACTGTTACACGGTCAAACAAAAGATACAATAAATCTGTAACACGGAGGGTCGATCGCACCCAGTTGTTGCTAAAGGGATGATAAGACCTGCCTCAGCTGTGGCGGCACTTGTCACAGGAGGCCGTGGTCGAC
>NW_008827723.1:0-1340 GCF_000691245.1 Trypanosoma grayi
TTTTCGAACCGGGCTACCGACGTGTGGGCGGCGCAGGTGTACGCGTACGAGCTGGACCTCTTCGACGACAAGCCGCCGCTGTGGTGCTACTCCGCTACCAACCCGTCTGCCCGCCGCTTTGACTTGGTGCGATGCGACGCCGCCATCGCTGTGCGGGACCGCGTGGTGCAACTCCGCGGCGAATGGTCGAGTGAGCACTCCTTTTTCGTTGGCCATGAGTGGTGCTTCAGCGAGTGCGCCTTCTGCTCTAGGTTTCTCGGCTGGGGCTTTCGCGCTCTCAGGGAGGCACCCGACAGTATCAGCAACAACAACAACAGCAATAGCAACGCCTCCGCCGGTGAGGACGGCGAGGGCAACCGCGAGGTGGGGACTGGTGCCAGTTTCATTGGCGTGATACTGACCCACTGTGTCGGCAAGGACAACTACCCGCGGGCGAAGTATGATGAGGCCATGTTGGCTGCCACGAATCTAAGTACAATGGATAGGCGGTTACCCAGTCTGCTTAATGCTTTGCGGAGCAATTTGGCAACCTTCACGAATATGGATTCGACCCTGCAGGCCTACCCGGGCTTTCGAGGCCTGGAGACGGCACTTTACGAGCTGCAGGACATCATGGGGGATGCTGAAATAGAAACCGTGGCTATAAGCGTTGAAGATGCGCTCAGTGGCGAGCAAGAAAATGCTGAAGAAGAAGAAGAAGAAGAGGGGGGAAATGATAATAATGGTGAGGACGAGGAGGGGGGAACTTGACTTCTGGCGGTACGTTGTTTGCTTTCATTATCATTCTGATTCAAACAAGTTCCATCCCCAACGCTTTGTCTCTGACACAAGTTGTCAGCCTGGCGTTATTCCTCCTTCTCTCTCCTCTCTTCTTCTTCTCTCCTCCAATGCATGCAACTGCAGCTGCGGTCGTGGTTTTACTTTTTGCTGTTGTCTCTCTCGTGTTGGACGGCCTTCTTCGTTTTTGGCATGCGTCGAGCGTCTCCCCCGCCGCCGCCTTCAGCATAATAGCGGCAGGGGCTCGGCAGCGCTAACTATTTAGTGGAGCGTCGTCCCCGGCGATGTCGAGGAACGANAATAGCGGCAGGGGCTCGGCAGCGCTAACTATTTAGTGGAGCGTCGTCCCCGGCGATGTCGAGGAACGAACACCGGCCCCGACGCCAGTCACAGCGCAGAGGGTGGTGGCGGCGCCGCGGCGGAGGAGGTGCTGCTCTGCATGCAGTGCCCGCGACCCTGTCAGCCGCTACGAAGACTTTTTTTTCGAACCGGGCTACCGACGTGTGGGCGGCGCAGGTGTACGCGTACGAGCTGGACCTCTTCGACGACAAGCCGCCGCTGTG
>NW_008827724.1:0-1340 GCF_000691245.1 Trypanosoma grayi
CGTCACAGCACGTCTCTCGACAGGGTGAGGATAGAATTGCTTTTGTAATCATATCGCTTGGTGGGGCAGAACCGCCAGCGGAAAAACGATGGCCGCTAACGCGTGAAGAGCCGCCAACACTACGCGAGGGCGGCGGCAGGGAAAACATTGCCCCAAGGAGTGCGCAGTATTGCGCCACCCAGGGCGGGTATTCACACCGTCACCGCTTAGGAGACACGAATTCCTTCGCATCACCACAGCACAGCAGCACGACATCCTGGCAGCAACGTATGTACTAGAAGCAGCAGGGACACAATCAAAAAACAAAAAAGACCGTACAACAGATAGAGTCCGAAAGAAAACAAAAGCATCATCTTGTGTCAGTAGCAATACATATGGGGAATTTGTGTTTTCAGTTAGAGGCAAAAAATCTCTTCAATCCTTTTCTGCAGTGATTCATGTATGCTGATAGCAAAAAAACAAAAAACAAAAAAACAACAACTGAGTTCAATATTCAGCACACCTTCAAGCAGTGAGCAATACAGATTCGGTGAAACAACACACTATGCCTAAACTTGCAGAATGCCCGTCAACCGTGAACAAGCCCAGAGCATTTGGGTTTCCAAAGCAATAATTAATACCCTACACAAATGTCGCCAAATGTGCAGGAAACAAAGAGCAATTAGATAATCTTGATGGGTGTCCCAATCAATTATACTCTTTCATATTTTTCCCGGAATAGCACAGCTAAATCCGCGGCAGCGCCGCCATCGCTGTTTAGAAATACATCTGCACCCATACTCTGCGGCATCACACGATGCTCGTGGTAGATCAGGGAGCCATAAGAACTGAGGTGGCGATGAACACAAACAGAACCGACATTAGCAGAGCAGCCGCAATGCTGCCGTCGGAGTTACGTTTTATTTCATACTGTTCGGTGTCTTCTGCGCTGCTGGTCCCTTCTGCTTCCCTCTGGCGCTTTTCCGTCCCACCATCCACCACCGGCTTCTCCTCCTCTTCCTCCTCGTCGTCGAGCGAATTGGGCAGTGCAGTATCAGCGGTAACTTCGCTTTCCTGCGTTTCCTTCTTACTTGTACGACTAACTCTCTTCCGTTTAGTCTTTCTTTTCTTCTTTGACTCAGGGCTGGTCGGCTTAGAAAGACGACTGCTCCCGTCAGGGGCAACTGTGCACACTTCGTCGTACTTGGGACACACAATGCCGCCGCTGGAGAAGGTCGCTCTCGGCTGAAGCACCCCGTCCTCAGGGCAAGGATACCACTCGTCGTCGCCGCGGTACCGCACCAGCACACCCGTAGTCGTGCACCGCACCTCCGCGCACACGTCACCAACACGCGTGCCCT
>NW_008827725.1:0-840 GCF_000691245.1 Trypanosoma grayi
TTTTTTTTTTTTATTTCCTACGTTGTTGTGTACCGACTCTTCTTAAGCTTGTGCCTACTCGCACGTGGGGGTTTGTTTTTGTATTCTGCATCCGCTTGCCGAGAGAGTGAGAGTGAGAGTGCAGGCGAGAGAGAGGGTATATGTGCGCCACGGGAGAAGGGAAGAAGAGGGATGGTGATGACGATGACGAAAGGGGAGGGGGAAAAGAAAAAAAAAATAGAGAACCAACATGGCGAAGAAAAAGAAATTAAACAAAAAAATAAGAGAGCAGCTCAAGAGATAGAAAGATAAAAGTCGAGGGAAGGGGAATGGAAGGAACAAAGAGAGGCGAGAGAGTGACTGATCAGTGGCATCCCTGCATGTGGGAGAGAGAGAGAGAGAGTATGTGTGCATCTTGTTGATTGCGTGGTATGTGTGGGCGCGGAGTTATACCGCGGCTGTTGTCTCTCACACGCGTCTTTTGTTCCTTTGCCCGCTTGTTTCTCCCTCTTCGTCCCCCCACCCCACCCCCCTGTTCACTTGCCCCGTTGTCATGGAGCTGCTGAGGTGCGTGGCTTTGTGTGAGTGAGAGAGAGAGAGAGAAGAGATGTCTGGAGCAGCAGCACCACCTGCTGTACCCCGCTGTACTGATCCATGTGTGTCCCTGTTTCGTAGAAACTCTAGAGATGATGTTTTATTTTGCTTTTTTGTTGTTGTTGTTCCGCCAGACCTCCCTGATCATTTGTTTCTGTACCTCCACATGCACATGTGTACATATTTATATTTATTTATACGTGTGCGCGTGTGAGAGTGAGTGTGTGCCCGTCTGTGTGTCTCTGTCTGTGTGTGTGTGTGTGTGTG
>NW_008827725.1:1027-1334 GCF_000691245.1 Trypanosoma grayi
CCCCCCCCCAACCACCACCACCGCCCTTTGCTTACATCTTCCTATTCTGTCTGCTCCTGCTGTCACCGTCTTCTGCAGCCGCACCCACAGTCGCCGTCTCCCATAAGGAGTCGACAGGAACGGATAAAGATGAGTGGATAGGAAGCAACAGGTAAAACAAAACGAGTGCAGACAAAAAAAAAGAAGAGGGGGTGGGAGGGGCGGGCTGTGTACGTGGTGGGCCGCCGGGAACGTCCAATGGTGCCGTCAAGAGGGGTTGGATATATATATATATATATATATATAATGACAGCAGAGGGGGGGGGAG
>NW_008827726.1:0-1332 GCF_000691245.1 Trypanosoma grayi
TGCATGTGCAGCTGCGCATTTGCCAGCATTTGCTGCATCAGCGGCTGACCCTCGCTTCCCATCTTCCGGTGCACCTCGTTCGACGCATTGTACCCATACGCGGAGCCGAAATGGAACACCACGAAAGAACGCAGATTCTCCAGGTTCGCACTCAGCGATGGGAAGTTCACAATCCGTCCGTCGGCAGCCATAGCATTACCAATGTCGAACAACGTCTGGGCGCATCTGCACCGGTTCTCCATGTCAGCGCAGTATCCCTCACTGTAGACCTCCCTGGAAATGGCCTGCAGAGTGGGGAAGTCGATGATGGTGTCGACCTTCGGGTTGCACACCTCAAGTTCCCACTCCCTATCGAATCTGTAGAAAATCCAGGCATGAGGAATGACTTCGTTCCTTATCAGCCAGTCAGTCGAAGGCTCCACGGTATGCACAGCAGGGAAGAACGCCGTCATATTGGGAAACAGGCCGCGCAGAATGCCCTCGGCGCTCTGAATCGTGCGTCCCACGTCGCTGGAGCGAGTGTATGACACGTCGAGGTCGTAGCTCTCAGAAGGGAAGAAAGGATTTGAGGCGTCGCTGTTGTAGTGTCTTCGAAGGAAGTCACCAGCATTTACAGTCATGGTGTAGCCAGGCACGTTCAGGTACCCACATGGGACATCGCCGCATATCTGGCTCTGGTTGTAGTCCACAAGAGGCACTCGGGACCCGTGGCGGTGCGTCACCTGCACAAGGCGCAGTGTCAAGGCAGCGTCGCCGCTGCTGAGGTGCACGAGCAGCAGCACAAGCAGCATCAACGCTGTGTGGTGGGCTCGGCGGTACGCCCCTCCAGTCTTCGCGTCGCGTCGCATCCTTCCTTTCAGTGCAGGCAGCAGTGTGGTAGCCTTCGAGTTGTTTTTGTGTTTTACACCTGGCGGCGCCGCCGCCGCCGCAAGGAATGGGACAGAGCAAGAGGGAGGGTGCACCAACACCACCAACACAGCACGCACGGAACAGCGACATGTCGCGGAGTTCTCTTCCCACTCGGCAGCGTTTGACAGAAAGACGGAGAATGGAGGTGGAGGCACACTAGGCCTCAATATAGCCTTTGCAGATCTTTGCCGTCTGGCGTGGTTTCATTCAAACAAAATAATTAAAGATGCCATGTTTACCACTTTAATGAAGAACCCAAGAGCACACGTCAAAACCCAGTCATTACAGGTTTGTCAGTTCACACACTTTAAGAGTTTTATCAGCCGACTGGCGGGTCAAGCGTACAGAGTGCCTCTTGCGCATCGGCGTCCACTCACCGAGCAGCACCCGTCGAAACCCGGCAGTGGGAACAGAAAGGAGAAA
>NW_008827727.1:0-1331 GCF_000691245.1 Trypanosoma grayi
ACGCCCACAACGGGGCAGCAATGAAACGAAAACAAAATTATACCACGCAGGGGAGCCCTGCTCTTCACAGAACACACAGTTAATTGGGGAACATCATCGTCCCATTAACACATACACACACAGAAGTCTTACCTCACAGCCACACAGGCCATCAGCAGCAGCAACAGCGGCGCACGCACCCGCGCAGGGACGCCGCTGCCATCTGTGTGCTGAGCAAGAAGCTTCTCGCCATCCGCAGTGTCATCGGTCTTAGGCAACGACGCACCGGCAGGAGAATTCGAAGTGCCATCAGTGGTGTCGGGTTGATGGGGACGGTTGAGTCCTTTCTGTTCGTCCCTCTCACTCACTTTGCTCTCCAGAATCTCTTTTTGTTTCTTCTTAGCGGCTTCCAGCTGCTTGTTGGCTTGCTGCAACGCCGCTTCAGCGGTTGATTTCTCTGTTTTCGCCAGCTCTACTGCATTATCTGCACTTGATATTGCTATCTGCAGGAGGGCCTCAAGGTCGTCGGTATCCTTGACTGCCTCAGTAGTGCGCACTTTTGCCCCTTCCATTTTTTGCACTGCCCGTGAAACGATCTCAAACCCATCAAGCGTCAATTGTTTAAGTTCTGTGCATTCACTTTCAGGTATTGGTGTCTTCGTTATATCTTTCTTGGCCGCCTCTACCACTTTTGTTGCCGCACTCTGTACGGCGTTCGTTGCATTAAGAACATCCTTCACTGCTTTATTTCCCTCTCCCACTTCCGTGAGGTACTTCTTTACTACAGCAAATGCTTTACTCGCCTCTTGCTGGGCCCGCTGAATCTCAGCTACAACCTTCTCCGCTGCTGTTGGTATACTCGTCACCGCTTGCTTAGCCTTCTCCATAGCTGCCTTCGCATTCTGCTCCTCTTTCTCCACCTCTTTTAGCAGGCCATCAGAGTCCGATTCTGCCTTTGTAGCATCCGTTACAGCAGATTTAGCTCGAACCAATGCATCTTCAGCTTTCTTCTTTTCTATCGACAACGTTGAGGATTCCACTTTACAGTCCTTGGGTACAAGTTCCTTCAGCGCAGTTACAGCAGCTAACGTTTCTTTCAAAGCCTGGTCCCCAAGCCCCCCTGCCTTGTTGGTGCCTTCAGTCAGAATACCCCTTGCGCCCTCTGCTTTCTTCTTGGCAGCCTCCTGCGCCTTCACCGCTCTACTCAGTGCATCTTTAAAAGAATTTGCTGCTGTCTCCACATTCTTCGCAGCCTCCCAGGCTTCCGTCTTTGCAGCGACGTCTGTCTGCTTCGCCGACACATCAGACGCACCAACTGTGGGATGGCCAGCGGAAGTATCAGCAGCCGCCGC
>NW_008827728.1:0-1327 GCF_000691245.1 Trypanosoma grayi
CCCCCCGCCACACACACACACACAGACGCCCTCCTTCCCAGCATCGCCCCACCCTCTTTTCTCTCTTTGCCTGCACTGCACACCGTGTTTGTGTGTCCGTGTGTGTGAGGGTAGCAAGAACACCCTTGTAGCAGCACCGACGCTGGTGAGACAAGGGTGATGCGCTGCGCAAAGAGAAACCAACAGGAAGGGACCACCCACAGCAGCAGCAGCAGCGGCAAAGGCTGAAGGAGAGACCCTTTCGCTGCCGAGCAACACAACACAGCACAACACACACATAAAACAAGGGTCGTGGGAGGTGGAGAGCTGACAACAGGGGAATGGGAGCAAAAAGGCCCCAAGTGAAGTGGAGTAAAGAAGGGGGATTGGTGATATGCAACAGAGACGCCAGCCAACCATCCATCCAAGAGCCAAATAAAGCAGGACAGAGATAAAAAAGCAAAAAAAAACCCAAAAAACAACAAAGAAGCACTTTTGTTTGCACTGTATAAGTCCCAAAGCAATGGGACTTGGCCGCCTCTGGCAGCACACCTCTGTGTCTGTGTGCCATTTTCCTTCTCTGCCTATTAAGATCTTCTCTCCCCCCCCCTCGGGCATTACTGCCCTGTTGAACACACAGGCGTAGTCTCTCGCCCGTGTGTGTTTACTTCGTCGTTTTCGTGTCCGCGCTGCCCTCTTCCCGCTTCTGCTTCTTCCTCCCCGCACGCATGCGGTTGCCTTTCATGTAAGCGGCATACCGACGAGCGTAAGCGGCACGTTGCGCCGCCCCTCTTCCTCAATGTCGTCACCAATCACCATCTGCCTCTGCTGCTCCGAGTTACNACACACACACACACACACACACACACAGACAGACAGACAGCCGCACCCACCCACGTACATCTATAAATATATATATATTTATTTATGTGCATACATGAATGCGTGTGCATGTGCGCGGAGGCGGAGAACAGCAGTTACCGGATGATGAGGGATGCGACGAAGGCGCAAATGCGTGCGGGGCATCACACACACACACGTGTGTATATATATATATAGGTGCATATGAATGAATGCAAATTTATTGCTTCTGCTGGGAGGCGGGGCAAGGGACCCCACCTAGAGGGAGACATGCATCACAGCACGAGCAGCAGCAGCAGCAGCAGCAGCGGCAATCAAACCAACCAATCAAACAAACAAACAAATCTAACGCACTCGCACAGACAAACACTCACATATAAATAAACAAAACCACAACAACGAAAAAGTTTTCATGTGGTGGTGCTGAATAGCGGCAGCAGTGAAGGGAGATAGTGCCTGAAGAGAGCAAGCAAAAGGGGGGAAAAAA
>NW_008827729.1:0-1326 GCF_000691245.1 Trypanosoma grayi
TCCTGAAAGGCGTGCGCGACACCAGCACTGCGTCCTCCCGCTCCAGTAGCACCTTGTGCACGAGGGATAGACGAATCAAGTGCTCATGAGTGAAATGGAAATACCCCCTGCACCAATCGTCGCAGAAAGGTACAGCAATCGCATGCCAGTCTAGCTGATTGCGTTCAGTTATGGCCGGCAAGTACCATTGCCGCAGACAACCTCCGGCCGTATACACCATTCCTTCACACGTTATGACGTGCCCACTGGAGGCCACCGCGTTGGGGAACATTGCCACATACATCGGAGGTTGTGGCCGCACTATCTGGTACTTTCCATATTTTTCGCTAACCGGTAGGAAACCACCGCTATCGGATACGCCAATGTATCCTGAGCCACTCTTCTCAGCGGGTGATGTGCCGTTGAACGAGACACGCCACCTGCCAAACGCCCGGGTTATGTCGAAAATGGACGAAAGAACAACCGGTGCTCGCTTCACCATCCACGGCAACGGCTCCGTGAAGATGAAGACACTACCGTTAGCTCGCTGCTGAAGAACACCTAAGAATTCAATGGGCGTTCTTGTGTGTTGCCTACGGAATCGACCCGTCTCGTATTCAAGCTTCGTCACCTGCCTGTTTAGTGGATAGGCAAAGTGACACGTTCTGTTGAGCATGGTGATATGTGGCGTCTGTTGGAGAAAGTCATCCACCCGTTTGGCAAATGCCTCTATATCTTCTCCGAGTTTCGCCAAGACTCGCTCCATCTCCAGCGAAACCTTCCACATTGGCTGCGCCTGCATAACTGCAACGGCTTGCTTGTCATCAACCCTCTCCAGCTCTTCTACCGCCGCGCTTTCGCTGGAAATCTCACTCAGCATTGGAAACGGCATGACAAAGCAAAACACCACCAGAACAACTAACAAACCAATGAAACAAATCTTTCTTCTTGCCGCCTTTGCCTCACAACGCCTTGACATTATCTGACGCGACATGGTGCCCTCTCCAACGCCGCTTCCACGTATCCAAGCATGGGCGCCGACAGTTCCCAAAACAAAGAAACAGATAAAAACATGTATCCATAGAGAGTGAGACAGAGAGCGAGGGGGAAAAAAAATGAAAGATATAATGCAGAGGAGTGCTGTGCTCAGTGGTGATTGGCATCTTGACGCAACTCGTAAAAATATCAATGACGACATTACTGCTTCAAGGAAGCTGCGATCAAACAATAAATTTCTACCCAAACACCAAACCATTTTCGACGCTGGAGATCATCGTAAAGCAACGTGTAGGGGTCATCTTTCCCTCTCTTATGAAAAATAGCATGATGCGTCACGTTTACTACACT
>NW_008827730.1:0-1323 GCF_000691245.1 Trypanosoma grayi
ATATATATATATATATATATATGTTGGGGGGGAGGAAAGTAAAGGAGGAGGAGGAGGTGTGAAGGTTGTGTTTATTTCTATGATTCTTCGTCTCTCTTGTCTTCGCTGCCTCTCATGCGTCAGGCTGTGTCTGCGCAACAGAATCGCACACGCACACTGTGCTAGTACTCAAGCAGTCTCACCTGCACACAACACAAAACACACCACGTTCGAGTAAGCGAAAGATAAGAACAAGAAAAAAGGAGGGCATCCGTGTTCAACCATGGGGAAGAAGGCGGAGCAGAAGAAAAAGGAGAAGATCCTCGAGGACAAGACGTTCGGTCTCAAGAATAAGAACCGCAGCGCGAAGGTGCAGTCCTACATCCAGTCCGTGAGCAAGAGCGTGAACCAGGGAAACCCCAACGACCGCAAGCGCACCGACGACCTCGAGGCGAAGCGCAAGGCCCGCGAGGAGAAGAAGGCCTTCGAGGCGGAGATGGCGAAGCTCTTCAAGGACGTCGACACCTCCGGCCGCGGCGCCGCACGTCATGAGAACGACGGCGACGGCAGTGCCGCAAACGCGGAGGACGGAGACCGCAACCTCGGCTGCGCGCCCGACGACTACCTGTTCCGGCCGGAGGACTTCGAGGAGGTACAGTACGACGAGCGGCGGCTGGAGGAGCAGCTGGAGGCGGAGCGCGAGGCACTGAAGGAGCGCAGCGACCTGACGCCCGTCACAGAGGCGAGCTTCCAGGCGTGGAAGGCGATGAAACGGGCGCAGGCGGTGGAGGCGGAGGCGGCGCGCGTACGCAAGGCGAAGGCCGGTGACGGCAAGCTGCGCGGCTGGGATCTGTGGCAAATGGACAAGGAGCTCTTCGTTGACGACGAGGACGCCGACGAGTTGTACGAGCGCGAGGAGCGTGACGAGGAGGAGGAGGAGGAGTACGATCTCTCGTGACGAGATGTGTGTTGGGTTGAGGACGGTCAGACGACGCGCCAGGACGAGACAAGCGGAACGAAGCGAGGGGCGGGCGGAGAAAAAAATAAACAAAGTGGGGGCAAGACGACGAAGAGAAGAACGCATAGGCCCAAGAAGGCTCATGCATCGAATAGCCACTGCAACTCTACAGCCAGCACCACTAATACTACCAACCGCTACTGTTTCCGTCGCTGCTTTGATGGGTGGGGGGTGTGGGGAGAGAGGTCAGCGGCTCTTCTCCGCCCCTCCCCGCCTTCATATTGGTACCCACGGACTCTGATATACACGCGCATTCCTTTTTTTGTTTCCCATTATGAGCTAAGAGAGTGAGTGAGTGTGTGTGTGTGTGTGTGTGTGTGTGTGTG
>NW_008827731.1:0-1322 GCF_000691245.1 Trypanosoma grayi
TAGGACGTTACAATCCGCGTGATTGAGTACGTGAGTGAAAAAAGGAAGAAGCATCTACCAGCTCTGCAGTGGCCTTGGCGTAAATCAAGGACGAAAATGAGCAGCCCATTAAGTGATACACCGAGTTTAACCGTTAAGGACAGCACTGATACTTGGCTGCAGAAGAATGCACGCCAGCCTCTCTTATCCAAGACCATCAGTGAACACAGAGAGGATGACTTTCGAGAGGAGCCCCTGCTGCCGCCATCGAAGGGCCTGACAACTGCCGAAGTCGAGGATCTCTTGCAGCAATACGGCCGAAATGAATTACCCAAAAAGAAAACACCCAGTTGGCTGATATTTGTGCGTAACTTATGGGGTCCTATGCCTGTTGCTCTCTTTATTGCCTTTATTGTTGAGTTTGCTTTGCAATACTGGGCAGATGGCGCTATTCTCCTTGTTATTTTCATTATCAATGCCATCATCTGCGGATACGAGACGTTCCAGGGAGGCGACGCTGTTGCAGCGCTGAAGAACTCATTGAAGCCTGTGGCCACGGCATTCCGTGACGGGTCATGGCAACAAGTTGACGCTAGGCTATTGGTGCCCGGTGACCTGGTGAAACTTGCATCGGGCTCTGCGGTGCCAGCTGACTGCAGCATCAACGAAGGTGTGATCGATGTGGACGAGGCAGCACTGACTGGCGAGTCGCTCCCTGTGACTATGGGAACGGATCACATGCCTAAGATGGGCTCGAACGTTGTGCGTGGCGAGGTGGAGGGAACCGTTCAGTATACTGGCCAAAGTACGTTCTTCGGCAAGACAGCAGTCCTGCTTCAGTCTGTGGAGTCTGATCTTGGCAACATCCACGTGATTCTGTCTCGCGTGACGTTGATACTGGCAATTTTCTCTTTCGTGCTGTGCCTTATTTGCTTCATCTACTTGTTGGCGCACTTCAGCCAAAGCTTCCGTCATGCACTGCAGTTTTCTGTGGTCGTGTTTGTTGTGTCGATTCCTATTGCGCTTGAGATTGTCGTGACGACAACGCTCGCGGTGGGCTCAAAGCATCTATCAAAGCACAAGATCATTGTGACGAAGCTGACTGCTATTGAGATGATGTCTGGTGTGAACATGCTGTGCTCTGACAAGACTGGTACGCTGACGCTTAACAAGATGGAGATCCAGGACCAGTGCTTCACCTTCGAGGAAGGCTACGACCTGCAGTCTGTGCTTGTGATGGCTGCACTTGCGGCGAAGTGGCGTGAGCCGCCGCGCGATGCTCTGGACACGATGGTGCTGGGTGCGGCGAACCTGGACGAGTGCGACAACTACACTCAGACCGA
>NW_008827732.1:0-1322 GCF_000691245.1 Trypanosoma grayi
GCGATATTGAATGATGGTGACGGTGCGCCGCGTTGTGTGGGTGTTGGCCGCTGCTCTGTGCTGCACGGCCTTGTGCGTGACGGCTACTGCCACTGAGGAGCCCAGTACTGGGACGGAGGCGATCACGGAATCTGGCCAGAGTGAGACCGTGCCCGCAATCGACCCGGTCAGTAAGAAAAAAGGGACAATGACGCTGCACGACTTCTTAAAGAAGTCATTCTACGGTCATGGCCCGGAGTTCCGCGACTATGGGGCTCGGGACCGGATGAAGCCGCTGTACTACTACCGCCGCGAGAAACCCAATGCGACAAAGCTAAGCGCTGACGATGCCAGGTATGTATTAAAAAAGTCATCCCTCGTCGTGAGAATGGCGCAGAAGGGAAAGGAGGAGATGGAGAAGGCAGTGAAGAGTGTGATCGGTGCTGCGGAGGCTGCAGAGAAAGCCCTGAATGCTTCAACACTTGCCTTTACAACAGCGTTGGAATCGGTGAATAAAATGGTTCCGCTGTATGATGCAGTGAAGGCAAGGAGAGGCCGAGGAAAGACGGTTCAGCCGGAAACCGATTTGAAGAAGAATGCTACAAAGGCTTTTGAAGACATCAATAATATGTTCGATCTGTTTGGTCGTGCCATTACTGATTGCTCTGATGCAGCAAGCAAAACGAAGACAGCAGCGCATGCCCCAAATGCTGGCATTGCGCAGGTTACACTGACGTTGGGTAACGTCACGGAGTTAAAGAAGAGGTTCGGGGCGTCTCACGACGAAGCTGCCGCCGCCGAAGACCACGCTCAGCACGCCATCAAGAGGGCAAAACTTGTTCTTAACCCTGCGTTGCGAGCAAGCGACGCCGCCGTTGTAGCGAAGGACTACCTTGGCGAGGCAGTGAGATACTTGAAGTCTGCATATGCGGAGAAGTCCGCCGCAGTGCTCACCGGGCATACACGGAACGCCAAACTTCCTGCAGCGAATGCGATGCACAAGACACTGCTCCGTATGAAGAGGGCAGGAGAAGAAGCTCGTAAGGCCATGGCAGAGGCACAGAAGACATATGATGAAGCTATGGAATCCTTAATGGAGGCATGGGCAGCGGAGATGTTTGCCGGGGGGGTGAAGGAGTACGCTGAGGCTGTCCAAAAAGACGCTGTGAAAGAAATGAAGGATAAAAATCTGATTAACGAGGTGCCAGTTGAGCTTCGGGTCGCGAAAGCCAAGCCGTTGCCTACCCAGGAGACAGTACGTGCTGAGGGAGCCGGTTCTCGCGGAACTTCTGGACATGCTGTTGACACTCCTTCTGCTTCTGCTCCTAATTCATCTGTGAGAG
>NW_008827733.1:0-1321 GCF_000691245.1 Trypanosoma grayi
CGCACGACGCCGCCGCCGATGTCACTGGTGGCGGCGCGGTGCGGGTCGAACGCATTGGAGTCGCCCTCGACGATTCGAGCGCGCAGCACCCCGGGCCGAAGTCTGCAGTCCGCTTGTGCGGCGCCGCCGTCGCCGTCCTCTGCGTGGGTGCCAAACGGTGACGCACAGCAGCAGCAGCAGCAGCAAGAACCGTCGCTGCCGAACTCGTTAACGAAGCGCCCCACCCCACGCAACGCGGCACGTGACGGCGTCGCGAATACCAGCACGGCCACACGTGTTCCGCCCATGCAGGACTTGTCCCTCCTGTCGCGGCGGACGCAAACCCCACGAGCTCCGCGGCGCACAACCTCCGTGAGACGGCAACAACAACAGCAGCAACAAACCCCACGGTCTGCCCGCACTCCGCGTGCTGGCTCCGCTTCCGTCGGAGCGCCTATGCTGGTCATCACGCCCGGCGGCCGCCGTCGGCTTGTGCAGCCGGAGAGGCTCTGAGCATCTGCTCAGGTGGAAAGCGAGTCTCTAGTAGAGAGAAGAGGGACTATGAAGCAGTGGCACAGTAGGAAAAGGGTCGAAGAGCAGCGACAAGGAGAAGAAAAGCAATAAAAAAAAAAACAACCTGGGCAAGGGCGGGAGACGCAATGTCTATTTAGTCCCTTCGTTTTTGTACAAAATATGCCGGTTCTTTTTTTTTTTTTTTCAGGGTGTGAGGGCGACATGCGGTGCGGGGCGCAGCCCGGGCCCACACATATGCATAAGGTAGTGTTTTCTTATTCGTAGCAGCGCCAATTCCTCTTGCTCTCCCACCCTCACAGTCTCCGCTTCTCTCGCTTCCGTCCCTCGCTCTCTTTCTCTCGTCAATGTTATCTTTTTTTTGTTTTTGTTTTTGTTNATATGCATAAGGTAGTGTTTTCTTATTCGTAGCAGCGCCAATTCCTCTTGCTCTCCCACCCTCACAGTCTCCGCTTCTCTCGCTTCTGTCCCTCGCTCTCTTTCTCTCGTCAATGTTATCTTTTTTTTTGTTTTTGTTTTTGTTTTTTGTTACCACGGGGAGGGAGAGCGGGGGGGGGCGGCACGCAGACCCGCCCGCTGGTCGCGGCGCGGCGAGAGACACACATGAAAGAAGCAAACAACTAAACGCGAGGCAGAGCAAGAGAGAGAGAGAGAGAGAGACAGGTATAGCAGGGAGATCGCGAGAGGCATGCGGACGGCGCGCAGAGAAATCTCTCCACCAACCAAAAAGCCCAAAGAAAGGGAAAAGAAAAAAAACTCAAAAACCGGGGAGGCAATCAAAACAGAGGCGCAGGGCGCCGTCTTTTGTCTT
>NW_008827734.1:0-623 GCF_000691245.1 Trypanosoma grayi
GAGGCCGAAGAACTCAATCATGACTGGAGGCATTGAGTGCCCCAAGTACGAGGAGGTGTGCCCCTTTGTCCCCAGCAGCAAGGGTGCCGCCCCTGATGTTGGACCGTCGGAGACGTTGAGAAACGTTGAGGACAGCAACAGCGACCAAGCGATGAGCGGGGAGCTGAGCAGCTCTACTGGCCACGGATCTTCATCCTCATTTGAACGAAAACGTTCTGAAATGAAGTCTTCCGTGTCAGATGCACCGATGTCTTCTGCCACGGGGAAATACATGATAAAGTCCAACACGGCAATTGTCTGAGAGGGGGTGGCAGACGAATGGTCAGCCGGGTGCGACAACGCTGACCCTGTTGGATTTGACAGTTCAGAAGCCCTTCCGACCCGAATAGCAAGGTGAGCGCCAGTCTGCGGAAAGGTGGCGGCAGCGTGGCTGCTGCTGCTGCTGGCCTCAGCCCTCTTGTGCTTCTTGCCGTGGCCGCGGCGGTGGCGGCGCCTGTGTGAAGCAGCGGCAGGGAGCAGCCCACAGGGGCAGCGCGGTGTGCAATGCGGCACCCAATGGGGCCCACACACAACACAGCTGCATGTGGAAAAAGGTAAATGCCCACACATCACCCTTCTTTTTT
>NW_008827734.1:633-1319 GCF_000691245.1 Trypanosoma grayi
TTCACGCTGAACAATGGTAAACCCTTCCCTTCTTATCTTTGCTTGTTGAGCACAACGACACGGTTTTGTGGCTCAACACTCTGGGCAAAGCAGGAAACAATCCGCGCCATCGGAGTGTAACTGTTTTCTGTTCTTCTTTTGGAGGTAGCTGAGAGGCATAGCAGGCGCTATGCGAGGCTGCGGCAGCACGGCTTCCACTTTTTATCCCTCTGCTTCGGCTTCACGCATTGAGATTGTTTTGATGGGCGCAGCCCTTTCGAAGGGGAAATGGAATTAACACGGGGTATGGGATTGCTTTGCTTCGGCTTCATGGAAATGACTTCCTTTTTTTGGAATTGAGCTCTGAGTTTGTATGTAGGGCTGTGGAGCGAAGACGTTATGTTAATGATTTTTTTTTGCTGTGGTAATGTGTTGTCCTCCTTCGGTTAGCGCGTGCGGTGCAAGTGCAAATGACCGTCGGTGCAGCAGCGCTGCTGGGTGGACAAGGGCGTCTCCGGCAACCCGACATCCCGTCGGCGCGCTTCTTCTCCATCCGTTCCCTCCTCCTTCCTTCTTTTTCTACCCCCTTTGCTGCCGTGACTGGCCGGGACGTGATGCCGAACCGAATGCTCTTGACACCTCTTCTGACACAACACTACATGACGTGCATGCATCCGCTGCAGTTATCCCTGGCTGATCCCTGCCCC
>NW_008827735.1:0-1317 GCF_000691245.1 Trypanosoma grayi
GCCCAGTTGAGAGCACAGAGCCGACCGATCCTCCAGCGCATGTTTCCCCACTGGACCGGCACAACGAATCAGAGAACAAAATACCAAAAACAACAAAACATAAAACAGAAACATCAAATACAACAGAACAAAAAAAAGGTAACAGACTATTGTCTCCAATTGGGCGGGTTGCCCTCAATGTGGCTAGGTGCGATTCGAACGGTGAAGCGTCCGCCGGCGCGCGGATTCTGGATACTCTGGAAGCTATTGAAGGGCCCCGCAAAAGAGATGATCTTTTGACACAGGCGACCTTGAATACCAAGAGGCGAAGGCTTTTCCTTATTGGGAAAGGCGCGCGGCAACCGATGCATCAGGGTTTGGCGCTTTGGCGTGGGGTGCCAGGTAAATCTTCAAAATAGAGCTTATAATCCACAGTGGGTTTTGGTGGCTTTCCTGGGGGTGACAGAGCGCGCGCGTAAGATGCTTTTTAAAAATCCTCAGCGTCTGTCAATGCAGTCGGCGTTATTCACGCTCCGACCCGTGGCCTGTACACCGTGGCGTTGGAAAGATGGGCTAGCCGCATTGTAATGCACATTTGGGCCTGCTTATCGCTGGAACGGAGTGGGCTCATAATGAAAAGATTCTGCAATTTTCCGACGCCAGAAGGTCTTGCACTGCATAACGATGTTATTTTACCATTCAATGTATGCCCGCAGTTTGCCAAAAAACTGCGCAGCACACTGCGCAAGGATACTCCTCACTTTTTGGACTTCAATTTCACGGTGGTGCAAATTGTAGTGTTCGGTCTGAAAAAGGCAGCGGCTGCCGGTCACATAAAACAGACAGGGTAAACGCTGAGACAGAAACGCGGTTTCGTCAGCAAGACGCTTCCACTCAAAAAAGACCATCTGGGGTTGCAGCCGCCTTTGGTCACTGCCACCCCTTTTTTTTTNGGGGGGGGGGCGGGGGGTAATTGCATAGCTCCAAAAACGCCATTTTTCACCACATACTCAAAGCCCGAATGCCAGAATCGCGGCTTAGGAAACCATCCAAAGGCCATTCGATAACTATCTGCCCGGGGCGGCGCGCAATCCTGCAGTCCAGGGCGGGGGTTGTCTTGTTGGCGCGCGTGGCCGTCGAAGAATGTGGGAAAGATGAAAGCAAAAAAGAACCACAATCGCCGCAAAAAAGACAGGGGACCGTTTTCGGCGCCTGCGGAATGGCCGCGCGCTTGGTCAAAGGGGGAACCCGGCGCACGCAGCAGCGACAGTTTCGGAACACGATCCCGGCCTCTCTTCTGCTTGCGCCGCTCGGAAGCGGCGTCTGTCCGGTGGAAAT
>NW_008827736.1:0-1315 GCF_000691245.1 Trypanosoma grayi
GCTCGCCGCCGTCCGGCAGGCGGAAGAGACGCTCCGCGGGGCCGCCACCGTTGCGCGCATTGAGCGACCGCCGCCGCCCCCACGCAATGATGCTGAACCGGTCGCCAATCGGAGTGCTCACGCGCGGCACGCCGTGCGTGAAGGTCGTGTTCACCTCGTTCGTGAAGGCGAAGCAGTCGCCGTTGCGTTGCGGGAACTCGAACTTGTGGCCGGTCGCATCGTGCAGGAAGAGCAGGCTGCGCGTCGCGCCTAAAGTGATGCCGACGGTGAAGTCCTCACGCTCCTGCTTGTCGCCGTACGCGTGGCTGTCGTGGTGTTGCGGCTTCCACTGCTGCCCGTCACGGTAGTAGTTCAGCCGCGTCGCGTACACGTCAACGTCGAAGTACTCCGCGAGCATCGCAATGATGTCGTTGAACGTCGCGCTAATCCCCGTCGGGTTCTCGAAGATTTGGTGCCGGCTCCACTCAATAAGGCCGCCGTCGCGCGACATGTGCGCCCCTGTCGCGGCGACCAGCTCCGTCTTCAGCTGTTCGTACAGCCGCGTGTCCTTCTCGTCGCACACAAATTGGCGGATGTACACCGTGTTGCCGCGTAATATGGAGCCGAAGTCGTCGCACAGCTGACCGTCAACGCGTGCCGCCTCAGAGCGCAGCATCGACGCCGCGCATTGCAGCGCCTCGTTGTGGAAAGCACCGCGCCTCGCGAGACGGTCTTGCAGCATCGGCGAACGCCACTTCAGTGACTCGCACGGCTGCTGCTGCTGCTGCTGGTGCACAGAGGACTCCATCGAATCCCCGTAGGAAGAGAAGAACTATGTGTCACTGAATGGTGAAGGAGGAAGGAAAGAAAGAAAGAAGGATCCGATCACACAGCTGAAGCGCTGGAAGCCAATTAGACCAATAAAGCATGCGAGGGAATCAGAGCGTCCAGCGTGACGGGGGAGGGAAACCACAACCGTAAGACATAGGTGGGTCCACATGCGCTGCATTACGCACCCACGCACACAGATGTACATGCCTATAAATCGACTTACTTCTCCACCGAAGGCTTCATCTATCTAGCCCGTGCAGCTCTACAAGACATGTCGCACAGAGAGACACGCAAAGACACACACACACACACACACAAGCACTGATACCCAGGCATTCCTGTGGGTTCAGTGCAACTGTGCCCGTTGAACGGCACCCCACGCAGGACGACGCACACTCTCAACGCGCAAAAACACGCACACGCGAGTCACTCCTCCAGCCCCCATTAAAACGCACAAGACAGTGGGAGTAGAGAGGCGGGAAAACAAACTCATGATGCCCAAAAC
>NW_008827737.1:0-1315 GCF_000691245.1 Trypanosoma grayi
CGCCGCGAGTACCAGCTGCGGCACGGCACCGGCAGCCGCAGCCGCGACGAGCTGAAGCGTCTTGGCGTCACCGAGGCGATCTTCTCGCGGATCTACGAGGAGGCGGAGCTCGACGTGGTGGAGGAGGCGCTCGACGAGAACCGCGGCAACGGTGACGTGTTCGACGAGGAGGGGCGCCAGCTCCGCCGCCGCCCGCACCGCGAATTCTGCGACGAGTCCGTCACCTTCGTGATGCACAAGATCCCGTCCGAGGCGGACGTCATCTTCCTCGTCGTGACGAGTTACACCGGCGCCGACTTCACGACGCTGCCGTCGGTGAAGCTCGAGGTGGTGAACGAGACGACGAATGAGCGGGTGGGCACGATTGACATCAAGCGCCCCACCGGCAACGGCACCGCCAACCTCGCGTGCATGCTGTGCCGCCTGCCGCCTGTCGCAACGGGCGATGACGAGAACGACGACAGCAACAACAATGGGCACCATCTGCAGCAGCTGTGGGACATGCGCGAGCTGAACATCCGCACGTTTGGCTACACGTTTGTCGACGCGTTGCCCGTCATGATGGACGTCCTCGGCGTCGACGCGAATTCACGTGGCGACGCGGTGCGGCGGCTGGGCGACTACCCGCTCACGAAGGAGATGTACTGCAGCGCTGGCCAGCCGCTCTCGGACGTGCGCTTCGGCGTTGGTTGGTACGGCGAGCACGACCTTGATGCCTTCATGGTGATGCTGGACGCGGACAACCGCTACATCGACCACCTCCACCCGAAGCAGAAGAAGCTGCACTCCACGTACCCGCACGCCGCACGCCACTCTGGGGACGCCATCAACGGCTTCGGAACAACGGGGGACGGGGAATTCATCGACTTGGTGACGTACCGCATGCCGCCGGAGGTTCACACTATCCTGTTTGGCGTCGGCTACGTGGAGAGCTTTGGTGGTGTTGCGAAGGCGACGAGGAGCATCTTTGACGTGCCGAAGCTCTACATGCGACTGCAAAACCGCACACTGGAGCGTCCCAACTCCTTCGAGGTGGACCGCTGGAACATCCACTACGAAGTGGAGGAGGAGGAGGCGAAGCGGGCGAAGAACGGCAACACGCATGAGCAGCAGCAAAGGCAGAGTCGCACGCCTCGTACCTTTCTGGGGCCGGACGGGAAGCTGCACCCTGTGCGCATGCTTGTGCTGGGCTCGATGGTGAAGAAGAGCGAGATGCCGTTCTCCGCCGTGTACCCGAGGGGCCGCCTCGGCCAGAGGCCCTTCCGGCAGGGAAAGAACAGGCGCAACGGTGCCAACGCCGAAGCAAGGAGGCACG
>NW_008827738.1:0-803 GCF_000691245.1 Trypanosoma grayi
ATTGATTCGTTTCACTTGATAAAGGGGGATTCTCATGCGTGAAGAAGAACAAAATAGATCACGCGTTCAAAATGGCAATATTTTATTCTCCCCCTCTTTTGTATTTGGCAAAAGTAAGGCACTGACTGTTTGTTGATGTAGCCGCTTTAAAAATAGCTCTGTTTTCGTCTGGTGGGCTTACATGTGGAACGGTCTTGAATTAGGTATCTCAATTATTTACTGACTTTATGCTTGAAATAACCAATGTGAAACACTACTTTGCCAGCCTGCATGAATATCGCACTCTTGTCTTTTAACTTTTTTTTTTTTCGAAAAAAACAAACCCTGTCTATCCAAGCGTGGCTTTTAACGTGCTTTGAACGTGGGTAAAGGGCTGGGTGTAATAGACGTAGAAGCAGCGGCATTACCTGAGTAATCGTCTTTAATTAAAACATTTGCGCCTTGCAACAATTTAATTTGGCTGTTTGGTCACCTGAAGCCTAAAAACATACAGTTGGTTAGAACTGCGTGGTTCTGCCAAACCCATCTGATTGGTAAATTTCGCCTGGAAACATATAAAGCACGGCTCTAAAGCAAAAGGCCTAATAATTTAACGTTCACGCAAGTTCTGAAAGACAGGCTTCTCGAGCACCAGTTCTGTAGTCACGCCATCCGCCCCACCATGGCACCCGAGCCCAGCACCCCGCGGCCCCGGGAAGGAAGCCAAACGCCGGCAATGCTCGCAACGAAAAGAACGTTCGCGGCGCAAAGCGACAGAGCCGGCCGCTCCTTTCCGGGGTGTGCTGTGCCATTTTTCGGTCGGG
>NW_008827738.1:824-1304 GCF_000691245.1 Trypanosoma grayi
GCCGGCCCTACATTGAGGGGCGTGCTATGGAACGCCGCTGGGGTAACGGAAGCCAAACGCCCAGCCTTGGGCAAACGGCTTTGCGATGATAGAATTGCGTTGGGCCTGCTGGGTGGGGCGAAAATGTCACCCCTCTGGAAGCAACCAGTTTCGAACCCCATGGGTGCAAACGCAATGGGATAGCTCGCGCCTGTCGTTGCGGGGGCCTGCCCGTCCCCATCAGGGATGGGATGCCAGTTGGGGCAGGACCGGCGCTTGTTGCAGGCATTGGCTTTGCACAAGCAACCATTCTTCTAGGAGGTATGAAGCTGACGATTTCATCAGTATACCTTTCTTCCTGTTGCAACCAAAATCCCTTCAGAGGACCTCGATAGACTCAACAGCACGGACGGGCCACAGCTCATAGGCGCAGAGGCCAATGCACACGCATTGGCATGAGACCACGAAGCCCCGTCTGATTCCAGAGGCAATACCGTTGCA
>NW_008827739.1:0-1303 GCF_000691245.1 Trypanosoma grayi
GGGGGGCGACAAAACAAAAATAAACATAATCAATCCGTCTTTCATATTGGGTTGCAGCCCCCACAAAAAGCGGTTTTCTTTGGATCACTCACACACATCCTCCTTTGTTTGTTGTTGTTGTCTTCAATGAGGGAAGCCTGCGGCGGGTTTCACGTGTGTTTCCGCCGCGCAATAAAAGCCCCGCAGGTCCTCTGCGTCACTCACCCACTACGGGCTTGTGCTGCACCCCACACACAGGCACAGGGTGCCACAATTTGGCGTTCTTCTCTCCCGTCCACACGGCCGTGTCCACAGCTTCACATGTTTTTTTACCTCCAACTGCTGCAACCTTCTCAGCCCCTCTCGCAGACGCGCAAGGCAGCACCTGATTCCCCCACAGACAACGAGCCCAGACGGAGGAAGTGCGGCTTGGCACGAATGCAAACGGCAGACACCACCACAAGCGGAGAACGAGTGTGCAATCGGGAAATACGGCGGCGCAGGGATCACCCATCCCCCCACAGAGCTCACCAGCTTTAGAACATCATGCACGCGTGCAGAGGAGGCACCTCGATGCTGCACCACTTCGTTTGCACTGTGCCGCGCAAATGGGGCCAACAACTCCCCCACGAGGACACCACACACACGCACACACACAAAGGAAGAGAGAGAGAGGCCCACAGAACAAACCACAACAAGCTCTTCCTCGAGTACAGGGACAAAAAGACAACAGCCGGAGTCCACAAGAATCAGAAACGGAACCACATGGGGAGGGAGGGGGAAAAAACAAAAAAAGGAAAACACATAAGAAGAGCAGAAACAGTAGCGCCTCACCTCTTGAGCAGAAAAAAGGAGGAAGCAAACATGGAGAAGCGGGGGGGAAAAAAACTCACGGAAAAGCACAAAGAGGAAAACCAAATGCAAAAACGTTTGAGGCTTTCATAAGCATCTGGCAGGGGAATTATCACCCTCACTCAGCTCGCCAACGAGAACGCACAGACGCACGTCTTTGCTTTCGCGCACAGGTTTCCTTGTGTAACCGCAGCACTTCTGCCGGTGTGCCGCCTTTTTGCGTGCCTGAGCGTGCGGCTGCACTTCCTCTTTTCGCCACGCAAAAAAAAAAAACATACTGCTGTGGGGGCAATGGTAGAAAAGCGAAGTACAACCGAAGAAAGAGAAGGGGCACATAAAGAAAAAAAAACTGAGGCATGCTCCCGGACTTCGTTGATGATCATAACAACAACTCATGACCGGTGTCTTTCGCACCCATATGCCTTGCACCGCCACTTTATCCCCCTGTGTTTTGCGTCCGCTCTTTTTTTTT
>NW_008827740.1:0-1301 GCF_000691245.1 Trypanosoma grayi
CGCGGTGAGCCAGTCGTACACGCACATCCACCCGCCGCCGCAGGGCTGCTCGTGGGACCCACCGCGGCGCATCGACGGCAACGTGCAGCCGCTCGTGAACGGGGAGCTGAAGCTCGCGGCGTGGAGCAACAACGCCACGTTCAACGCGGCGCAGCCAACGCCCTTCGTCTCCGTCGCGCCGGCCATGCGAACCGCACCGCAGGCAGTGGCGCACAAGTCCAAGACCCAGAGCGAGTTCCTTAGCGACTTGCTGTACTTCCACGCGAATTTCTTTCCGCCGCCGCCCCCGCCGCGTGTGCCGATGGGCACGCGCCGCAGCCGTGCCGAGCTGTGGTACCACTACGCGTCGAAGTGGGACATTACGCACCGCCTGCCGCCGCCGCCACGCACGCCTCTGCCGGAGATGGAGCTGCAGCGGCAAGAGCGGCTTCAGGAACTCACACGCACACCGTACCACGGCGACCGTTGGTTGAAGATATGCGAGCGGTGGTACGATGTAGTGGAGCAGCAGTTCAACTACCCGGCGGACAACACAGCCGTCTCGATCCAGCCGAGTTTTGTGCTGCGTCACATCATCGCTGGATAATTGCGCAGCTGTCGCTGCCGCCCGGCGTGCAGAGCGAGAGCGAGAGAGAGAATGTGGGAGTGGAAGCAACAATGGAGGGGGGTGGAGGGGGCGCAAGGTGCTGAGTGAGAGAGGACGTGCCGGGTCGGCGTGGTACTCTGTGTGGGCCTGTATCATGCCCATGCTTTGCCGTTGTTTGCAGATGATGATAATGATGATGATCCTGCGGTTGATTTTCTTCGTTTCTGCTGGTGAATAACGCCGTCATTCCTGAATTATGAAGAGACAAAGCGAGATGGAGTCGAAGTAAAGAAGAGGAAACCGTTTTCTTTTTTCTTTTTGCGTATTTTTCTTTTTTTTTTTTTTGTGTGTGTGTGTGTGTGTGTTTTGTTTTCGTTCTGCCCACGCCCTGCTCCGCGCAGTGTTGTTTGGGCAAAGGAGAAGATTCGTTCACGCCTCTGTGGCTGTGGCCGTGGGGGGAGGGAGCCGGGCGGTGGTGGTGCGGCTCACGCAATCTATTCGTTTTGCTTCCGGCAGAAAGGCCAGACGCGAGCTCAAATGAAGGAAGGTCGAGAGGCCGCCGTGGTGGGAATGAACCCCACGGCGCGTACACACGAGTAATTGTGTATGTATGGGTCTCATCCACGCATGTGCATCGTCCTATCTCCCTGTGTCGCTCTTATCTTTATTGCACTACAACCTTGCTCGCGATGGCTGTGTGTGTGTGTGTGTGTGT
>NW_008827741.1:0-1298 GCF_000691245.1 Trypanosoma grayi
AAAAGTTTGAAATGCCCATGACGGTGGCTAGATACCCCTTTCTGGAGTGCAACGAATGTATATATATATATTTACAGGCGACTGTATCGACAGAAAGATGGAAATCAAGCCCAGCTCAATGCTTATATAATATTTCCATTCATGCTAACTTCATTGTATACTTAATCCTCAACTCGTTCTTGGCTCAAACTCTCGCAATGATGCGAAGAAATGCATTAACGTTGGTGGAAACGGAAAAATGTGAAACAGTCCTTTAGCAAAGAAACAGAAGCAGCCGTGTGCGGAAAAGGTTCATGCAGTAACATGACAGCGCAGGAAACCACACCATGCGACCGCGTGGGCGACAGGCAACCCGTCCTCTCAGTTTGTGATTCATACAACTGCCCTGCACAGTGACACTTAAAGAATGCAACAAATTGGTCAGCATCATGACACGGCTGACAACTAAACCCCCCAAGACATATCATACACTCCAAAAAAGTGCATTTCGCCAACAATTTAAAACATGGGCGAGCCACGATCTCCCTGTGCTGCTCACCAGGCCGGTGAAACCGATGACTGCACCCGCCATCTATCCAAGATTGCGGCAGCCTTACCGTGTTGTATATTATCTAAAACATAACGGCATTGCTTTGACACGGGCAAGACTATTATCGAGCTTGATTTTTCGGAACAAGGCTGAACACCCAAATGACAGCACAACGCCTTTTAATTGACGGAATAACGAATAATTCTGTACCCCCTAAAAACACAAAAGAAAAGAATATATTGATGTAATCTAAAACAAAAAAAAACATTTACACATTCATTACAATGCGCGGCATTGCCCAGAGCGGGTTGTGTATTACCTCCAGCAACAACACCTTTTTTAAAACGAATCGCTCTTACTCCGTTTCCCTTTTATTTTAGACAACACGGCTCAGCAAGAGATCGTCCAGGAGGAGCCACATTCTGCAGTCTCACCAATCAGCAACCAGAAAGAAGCGTATATCGCATCCGCCCCACGCATCACCAAAGATGAATCAAATTTCACATCCCCACCAAGCAAACCACGAAACCACCATTGCAAGAATGCCATAACGCTATTATTATTTGGAATTGGGTCTGTGGGAATTGCTGCTATGGGGCTTATATGGTGGACCCGGGCTGACTACTTTCACCACCAAGGAGCGTATCCTGACAGATGGGTTGGCTACGATGTATTCACGTTCATTGGCTTGCTGCTGTTCACCATGTTTGGCTCTTCTGGCGTGACGCTGTTGTATGTGGGTGCAAGCGTGCTGATGCGCCTGTGGAGC
>NW_008827742.1:0-1291 GCF_000691245.1 Trypanosoma grayi
ATGCCTCAGCACGCAGCCAGAAGGGCCAGCGCACTCAGCAGCAGCAGCAGCGGCACCCCACGCACCCACGCAGGGCTGTCGCTGGCGTCCGCCGCGTTGCGCATCAGCGCCCTCCCATTCTTGCCGGACCGAGCCGCGCCCTGGGAAAGCTGCTTCCAGTCCTGCTCTGCCAGAACCCTTTCAGAATCAACGGAATTCTCTGCGTCGTCCACGCCTTCTCTTGCATATTCAACAGCCTTCACTGCATCTCCTGCGTATTCATGAAGCACCGCAGCGGTTTTTTTCATATATGTCTTGTTCTCTTGTGCCTTATTGGCGAATTCCGCTGTGGTTTTAAGCTTCAGCGCAATATAGGCAGTGATGTCCGAGGTATCATCGCCGTTGAGCGGCACGCCTTCAGCATTGTCCTCAATCTTCACTTTGTCGAACGTCACCACCTGCTTGACGGCCTGTGTTGCCATGTAGGCCGCGGTAGCCGCCTCCCTCGCATTCTTCGCCGACTCCAATGCCTTTGTCGCGATCTCCTCCGCCTTCTCCGCCGCCACGTTGGCATCGTTAGCAGCGACAGTGGCCTTTGATGCCGCGGTGCTGATCTTCTTCACGTACTCCTTCGTGGACGATGACGACCAACTTGACAGTCGCCCTGCTTCGCCTGCTTTCGCTTGCGCCTCGACCACCGTCGTCCGTGCCTTCCGTGCCTTCTCCAGCGCCCGCTTGGACCGGTTCTCAACCGCCTCCGCATTCTTTTTGGCTTCCAAAGCCTTTGCTTCCAGCTCTTTCTGTTTATTTGCTATATCATCGCCGGCTCCATTTACGCGTTGACTCCCGTTCAGCGTCTCCGCAGTCCTTGCAATTTCTGTATTCAAGTCATTTGCTGCCGTCTGGAGTTCTGTTGCAACCTTTGCAGCGTTATCCGCTGCTGACGTGGCGGCCGCAGCTGCCTCTTGTGCATCCTTTGCAGCGTCCTTCGCCTCTGTCACTGCCTCCGTGGAACGATCCGCCGACTCCCTCACCAACTCTGCTGCCTTCCTGGCTGCTTCTTCGTCCTCCCTTTGTCTCGCCTCAGCCATGGCAATCGGGACCTCCCTGGCCTCCTGCGTCGCATTTCCAGCACCGTGCACCACAGCCGCCGCGTCAGCCACCACCAGTGTGGCGTTGCCCATCGCCAGTTGGGCCCACTCGCTTGCATTCTTCGCACTCGCCCTCGACTTCTCCGCGCTCAAGACCGCCCCAGCGGCAGCCGCGGCCGCATTGAAGGCCTCGCGAGAGGCGCTTCTGTCGTTGAATGCGT
>NW_008827743.1:0-1288 GCF_000691245.1 Trypanosoma grayi
GATGATCCTCGGATTGCTTAAGAGGAGATGCGATGGGGCTCCCCGTTTCAACCTTCGGCTCTCCACCATTTTTGCCTGCGAGAGGCGCAGCAGCGGCAGTGTGCTTGTCGGCGTTTCGTGCAACTACATCATTATTGCGCACATCAGCAGCTTGAGAAGGGTCCAGCTGAGATCCCGCCTCCCCGCTGGGATGCAGTGTCGAATCCGGCTCAACACCAGGGAGTGGAAGATGAACAGCTGGCTTATTTGCGTCCCCCTTTCTCTGCCGAACAGCCTCTTCAATGGCTTCAGCGATTTTATGTACTGTGCCAGCGTTCGTCGCTGCCGTAACAGCGTGCTCAGAAGCTGTCGTAGCTTCTTTCAGAGCATTCGTAGCCTTCTGCAACGCCTGCTGAGCGCTTTCCGCTGCCACTTTGGCATCCGGCAATGCCTTCGTGACCTCTTGTTGAGAACTTAAAATTATTTTTTTGTCTGTAACTGGAAGCTTTGTTGCATCTGCTGCATGATCACTTGATGAAAAAGCACTACTCGACGCCTTGAGAGCGACTTCCATTGCTTTATTGGCGTTTTCGTGTGCGGCCGAAGCATGTTGAGAAGCCTTTTTCGCTTCATCAATGGCCAATGCTGCACTTTTACCCGCTTCCGAAACATTTTTCTTTGCGTCTGGAAAGGTTTCTGCTAGCTCCTTTATTTTCTGCAGCGCCAACTCAACGAACACCGCTCCCCCCTTCGCTGTATTTGCTGCTTCCAAAGAAACTCCGGCGGCATAGATACACTTTTCATGCGCACCTTTGGTCTTGCCCACTGCATCCTTGGCTTTCTTAGCCGCATCTGTAATTTTATTGTTCAATTCAGGATATGGGATTAACGGAGTTTCCTGGTTCCCAGCAGACTCCATTTCTGTCTTCAGATTGTTCAATGTTTCATAGGCATGACTCGTTGCCTTATGGGCAGCCGTCGCAGCAGTAACAGCTTCCAGCGCCGACTCCTTGGCTTCACCAGCCTTCTCCTTTGCTTTGAGTGCTGCCTCCAAAGCCACACTCCCCGCCCCCACGGCATTACTTGCAGCAGTCACCACAGCCTTCACTTCCTCAGATCTCAAAGACGCCTCCACGGCCTTCACTGCGCCACTCCCGGCGGGGCTTACTTGCACTCCCGCTGACAGCACCGCATACCTGCTGGACAGCACACCACCCCACTGGAGCGCCGCAGGTCTGCCGTGTTTCCCCGAGCGCTCCTGCTGGGGCTGCGCAGCCACGCACAAGGCCGTGCAGCACAGAGCAGCGGC
>NW_008827744.1:0-1288 GCF_000691245.1 Trypanosoma grayi
GCCAAGTAGGGAACGTACAACCAAGGCTTGCTGGTCGGATCGGCGATGAGTTGTTCAGTTCAGTAACAAGCACAACGTCAAGTACGGCGCCTCCACACTTCTCGCTGAGGGTGGTTAACTCTTTCCTTCTTTCCCTTTTTTGCAGGGGTCTGAGTAAGGGAGCAGTCCCCGCATGTTGAGCAACGTGAAAATTAATAAGAATTTATATGAAGAAAAAAAATGGTTTCCCGCAATCTGTGTACCTGGGACACTAAATACTTAAGGTATAATAAATGGTGTTGGTGATTTTTTGTGATAAAGCACCGCGAAAACTGATGTGGAGCGCGCGGAGCTTCACTTAAGGGAAATTGATGGCGTGTCACATTGTTTTTTTTTCTTTAATTGTTTGCGTGGACTGATTCCGCATGCGTTCTGGGTGTAAATCTTCGGCTCTTTCGTATTCTTCAGGTAACCAAAGACTGTAGTGAAGTGATGAGCTTTTCTCTGCGCTAGTTTCGCTGGGGATGAAGGCGGCACAACGGAATATGTGTTTCCTAGTTCTTGAGGAGGTGGCGGTGCTCTGAGTCTATCATATGGTGATGGGGGATACGTTTTATTGCCTGCACATCATGACCCGAGTGTTCGTTGCGGGTTTTGCTGTGCTGAGTAAGTGGGGGTGGAAACAAGGCGGCTGTCAAGGTGTTCTGTGCTCATGTAGAGCATTGAGTGGTGATGCCTAGTGGGGCATGGCGTCTTGTGTAGAAATGGACAGAATGTGCTCCTTACTCCTGTTTCCTCTACTGGTAGATACACATCAGGGGTAGTGTGTGACAACTGTGTCTGACGAAGGGGTAGTNATATATATATATGCGCTGCTAACGGGCACAGCAGCTGCCTGTGAGTCGCTCCCATCTCTGATTATTTCTGATCCGATTTCTTTTACTTTTGCTTCTCTTTTCTCTTCTGTTCGAATTTATATAAAGAGGATTACCACCTAACAACTCTCCACACACTCTTCTACAATCATGGCCGATGAAGGAGCTCCGATTATGAAGCGCCACCGCGCTGAGGGCGGCGGTAATACTTGCTACCGCTGTGGAGAGTCAGGACACTTTGCCCGTGATTGCCCCAATGTGCCTCCTGGTGCCATGGGCGACCGTGCATGCTACAACTGCGGAGAGACAGGGCACCTTAGCCGCGAATGCCCCACGAAGCCTGCAGGCGGCAACGGTGACCGTGCGTGCTACAACTGCGGAGAGACAGGGCACCTTAGCCGCGAATGTCCCACAAGGCCTGCAGGCGGCGCGGG
>NW_008827745.1:0-1288 GCF_000691245.1 Trypanosoma grayi
TTTTTTGGTTGTACGCGTCTTTCTTGGTATGTGAAGTGCCTGTTTCCCTTGCTTTTGAAGAAGGTGGGAAGGGGGTGTTCGTTCCCTCTAGCATGTCATCTCTCTCGGAGGAGCTCCTGAAGCTCGCGGGGCTCTTCGAAAGGGGTATTCTCTCGGAGGGTGAGTTCAAGGCTGCTAAGGAGGCAGCAATCAAATCCTACGCACCGACGGCGCCAACAACAACGACGTCGACGACGGATCGGACAAGGGATTCTAGGGAGGAGGTGGGGGACGACGCGCCCTTTTTACATGTCAATGTAAGCGCGTTCAGCGATGATTTTGCAGGGCAATCTAAGCGTGAGAAGGTGTACAGTGTCCTTGAAACGATCCTGAGAAACCTCCAGCAATTCCCATCCGAGCCAAAGTACAGACAACTACGTCTCAGCAATCCGGTTCTACAGTCGCAGCTCTTCAGCGTACCCGGCGCCATGGAGTTTTTAAACTCTGTCGGTTTTGAGGTCGAAACAGGCAACAACGGAGGTGATGAATGGATGCGGCTTCCGGAGGGGCCTTCGCGGAAGCTGATCGAAGAGGCTCTGGGCGCAATCCGTTTCCTACGTTGCCGCGACCAAGATGCCCAGGCCCAGACCCGGGACAACATACGGCTCCGTGAGGGTCTTATCCTGGAGGTGCGTCGCGAACGATGTGAAAGGGCAAAGGCCGTTGGCGAGTTGCCCTCCTACATTGCGCAGGAGTTTTGTTCGGACGACGCGGGTGATGGCCTTTCTACTTCCGCGTCAAATTTGGAACGATTACACGGTGTTTTGGCGAACTTGCTAAATCACCCCGGCGAGGCGAAGTACCGCAAATTGCGAATAAGCAACCGAGCCGTTTACAGGGCTGTCCTGCAGCAGCGTGGGGGATTGGAGCTCCTTGTTGACTGTGCGGGTGGCGAGCTTTTGGAGGACTCAGGGGAGGCGTTTCTCGTATTCCCCGAGGTTGCGGCTAATGAGGGCAAAATAAAGTGCGCCCTCCGGGTTCTGGAGGGGGCGCGGTCAGCTTTGCAGGCTGCCCGCGAGAAAATTAGCCAGTCTGAGCTTGAAGAGGCGAGGGAGGCTATGCGCGGCGAGCTTCGGCGGGCGCGGCAGGAGGAGGGGCGACGGCGCCTCGCAGAGCAAAAGGAGGATGGGGGGCATTCGGCGCCGGACGCCACAGAAGGGCCGCGGCGCCGTGTTCCAATAGCGGAGGCCGTGCGCTACCTCATGGGGAGGGCCGGCGTGCCCGAGGTTGGCGGGGGTGGCTGAGGCCG
>NW_008827746.1:0-1286 GCF_000691245.1 Trypanosoma grayi
GGCGGCGGGACAGCGACTGCAGCGCGCCAAGCAGCGCGGCTTCGTCGCGGCACGCGTCGCGCAGCACCGCGCGGATGCACGCCTCACTTTCGGCGGTTTCCCCCTTCGCCCACAGCTGCGTCTGCTGGAGTGCCTCGAGCAGACGCGCGGCACCCCGCACGTTCTCTTCGAGGTGCTGCAGCACGCCCCCGCAGAGGCGCAAGTCGCGTCCACTCGCGGCCAACAATTGCGATGCGCTGGCGCGCACATCATCAGCGGCCATTCCAGTCGGCTTCTCGGCCCCGCCCTCTTGCTGCTGCTGCTGCTGCTCTCCTATGCGCGTTGCATCCGTCGGATCGTCCGGCGGCATACCTGCAACGCTGCGCAGTCTCGCGTGGACGGCGGCCGATGCCCTGCGCACCATCACCGACGCGTCTCTCAGGACTGTCAGCGACTGCTGCATATCTTCGCGCGTGGCATGCAGCGTCGCCAACTGCAGCCGCAGCTGCTCGCACTCCGCAGAGTGCTGGCAGACCGCGTCCTGCAGCGCGGCATTCTGCTGCTGGACATCTTTTAGGGCGGCGTCGCGCTCCTGCAGCGTGTCGGTCGCATTCTCCAGCGCCCGGCGAAGTTGTTCGCACTCCTCCGTCAGCTTCTCGCGGCGACTCTTCAGTAACTTCTCTTCCTTCATCAATTCCTCCCGTGTCTGCTCAATGTCCCGAAGAAGAAAAGACTTCTGCTTTTCCGACGCCTCTTCCTGCTGCAGCAGCGTTGCATTCTCATTTTGCAGGGACTTATAGGCTTTAACCAACGCCGCTACACATGTGTATATTGAGGTAGTCGCGGGGGCCGCCGTTGTGCTCTCTTCAGCCGTCCCGTCCTCACTGGGGGGAGGTATGTCTTGCGTCAGCTGCAGCGCATCGTGCACTTCCTGCGCTCTCTGAAGGAGCCGCACCGACAAACCCTCTAGGTTGTTGCTCTCGCACTCGTCGTCGCCCATCAAGCCAACGGCGGCGCTGCACGCGTTGGAAAGCTGCTGGATGACAAGAAGTTTCGTACGGATGTGGCGGAACGCCTCCGACATTGCCTCCACACTCAGCATGCTAGTAGACGCCACGGAGGTGTTGTTGCTGGCCACATTGTTGATCCTGGTTACGCTGCTGCTTCTGCTGCTGCTGCTGTTCACACTGACACCGACACCGGCGGGAGCGGCGAGAGCAGCGGGAGCGGGAGCAGCGGCGAGGGCAGGGGCGGGGAGAGGAGTGGGGGCGGGGGCCGTAGCGGGAGCAGAGCAGGGGGCCGTAGCG
>NW_008827747.1:0-1283 GCF_000691245.1 Trypanosoma grayi
AGTTTTAGTTTGGTTAATTTGTGGGTTGGCTTACCTGTAATGTTTTATCTATCTTGGGGTGGGGTATGGGTGGGGTGGTTGCTTACGTGTTGGTGCTGTTCTTAAATTAATTTGTATGATTAGTTAATTTTAGATCTTATTAAAGTTTAGGTATATATAAAGGTAACGTTTCAACAGAAAATGATCGATAAAAGATTAGTTGATGATTATTATGTAAATGATTATAGTTAGATGTAATTAAAGAATGAATTTAGTTTCTTATTGATGGGTTAGATTAGTTGGTGTGGTGTTAGGTGGTGTGCGTATATTATGGTACTGTGTTCTGGTGGTGGTAGTTTTGTCCGGAAAATGCCAAAAACGCGGTTTTCGGGAGGGGCGTTCAACTTTATGGCCGGAAATTCATACAGGATCCCCGTACATNTCCCCGTACATCATTTGGCCAAAAATAGCCTATTTTCAGGGAGAGGGGTTTCGATTGGGGTTGGTGTAATATAATATTAATTAATTCTAGTTAGTATTTTATTTTAACTTTATGATTATATATAACAAAAAACATAAAAGAAAACTTAATGATAGAGTGATATGTATAAGATTTATGTATATTTAAACTATACTTATTATTGGAATTTAATATAGATGGTAAGTTGGTGGGGTGTGTTGGTTGTATGTTGCGTTGATAATGTCCGGAAAATGCCAAAAACGTGCTTTTCGGGAGGGGCGTTCAACTTTATGGCCGGAAATTCATACAGGATCCCCGTACATNATTTGGCCAAAAATAGCCTATTTTCAGGGAGAGGGGTTTCGATTGGGGTTGGTGTAATATAATATTAATTAATTCTAGTTATCATTTAATTTTAATTTTAATCTATACATAACTCAATCATAATACAAGATAATAACGATGAAAAAGCTTAAGTTAAAGTTTAGTAAAGTTATTATATAATTAGAATGAATTAATATTTCTTACGGTGTGGAGGTGTTGTTGTCTTGGTTAGTGGGTAGGTTTATTTATTTTATTATTTATGCGTTGGTGGGTGGGTTGGTGTATGTTGTTATTTTGGGATTGGTTATGGGTGGGGTATACTCGCGGTTTGTATATTTTAGGTGTGATGTTACGAGCGCGGCGGGTGGGCTGGTGGGTGAATGGTGCTTGGTATGGGTGGGGATTAATTTGATAAAATTTTATAAAATTGTGGCTCCAAAATTCCAAAATGGTGGTTTTCGGGAGGGGCGTTCAACTTTATGGGGCAGAATTCATGCATGTTCCCCGTACATCATTTGGC
>NW_008827748.1:0-617 GCF_000691245.1 Trypanosoma grayi
CGGCCAACGGACAAAACGCCTTCGCCATGCGCCGTACGAACAGCAGCCCCTCACATGTGCTGCAGCAAATCAGCACTCTAGCGCACACACCCCGCCAAGGCAAAGCAAAAAGAGAAGGTAGTGTCCAATCAGCAAATCACACGGCGCAAAGGTCAAGTGTAGCCACACACGATCACGTCAAATCCAGACGCATGGCAGCTGAAGTGAAAACACGTCGCTGGAAAGAAGAAAAAAAGCACTTATAAGTAGGTAGGAAAAAAGATTGTAGTGAGAAAAACGTTTTTTTTTTTGGCGTCTGATGGGAATCAGACATAATAAATTACAACGAAGATCCTTTTGCGTTGCACTCTTTTCTTTTAAAGTTTAATTTATATAGAAAGCGAAACAGTACCCACCTAATACATCATGTTGTACGAAAAGAAAAGAAAAAAACGAACAGATGCGTGCACGTACAATTGCGGAATTTGGCTCGCATACCCCAATGGCCCTACATGTGCGGCCCGGCGGGAGCCATATTATCCGTGTCGGCGCGCCAACCAAAGAAACATATGCAACTCGAATCATCTTTGAGGTGTTTATTAAACAACACCGAGACCCTTCATCGCCTCTGCAACCTT
>NW_008827748.1:715-979 GCF_000691245.1 Trypanosoma grayi
TTCTGCGACATCTCAAGCCCGGACATGGCAACACCGCCAGCGTTGGCGGCCTTACCAGGAGCGAAAACAATCCCCGCATTGATGAGCTCCGTGGTGGCGTCCTCCGTTGTCGGCATGTTCGCACCTTCGGCAACAACACGGACGCCATTCTTGATCAGGTCCTTCGCATCCTTCAGCTCCAGCTCATTCTGCGTCGCGCACGGAAGGGCAATATCCGCCTTGAGGTGCCACGGGCGCTTGCCCGCCTCGTACTGAAGGCCAAAC
>NW_008827748.1:1044-1277 GCF_000691245.1 Trypanosoma grayi
ACGCTGATCACCTTGGCACCAAGCTGGAGGCACTTCTCCACCGCGTACTGTGCAACATTTCCAGAACCCGACACAATGATCGTCTTCCCCTTCAGCTGCTGGTTATGCTGCTTCAGCATGGCGTCCAAGAAGTACACGAGACCGTAGCCCGTCGCCTCGGGGCGCATCTGGCTCCCCTGGAAGGCGATACCCTTCCCAGTGAAGGTGCAGGCCTTGTTGTTGGTCAGCTTCTG
>NW_008827749.1:0-1273 GCF_000691245.1 Trypanosoma grayi
GTCCTGCTGCGCACCGCCGCCGATCTCCGAGCGGCCATCGCCGACCTTCCGCTGGCCACGTCCACCACCGCCACGCAGACGCAGACGGATCCAGTGGCAGAAGCAACAGCAACAGCGGCTGGCGATACCGACGAGGCGCAGCTGCTGCACAACATCACGGCGCTGCTGCGGACGGCGTCGCTGAAGGAGCACACCGTACAGCGGGTGTTGCAGCTGGCGGCACGGCGGCGGCGGGCTGTGCGGCGCATTGCTGCCGAGCAACAAGCCGAGGGCACCGGCGTCGCGGAGGAGAGCGCCGTCAATGACGGCAACAGCAACGGTAGCAACGACGACGAGGATGATGATGAGCAGCTCGACAATACGCTGGAGCAGCTGCGCACGCGCCTCACCGGGGCGCACGCGCGGTACGAGGCGCTGCTGGCGGCGCACCACGAGGAGCGGAAGCAGCACACCGTCATGCTAGACCGCATGTGGCGACTGGAAGAGGCAATGGTCGACGCGGTGCGGTCACGCGACGAGGCGCTGGAGCGCATGGCGTCGATGATGACGCGTGACGAGTACGAAGCTACCGTCGGCGAGCTCGACGCCGCCAAAATGAGCATCGCTGACCTCGAGGCACAGCTGCGGTACGCACATGAGACGAATGTGAAGCAACAGCAGGAACTGGACCGCTGCACGCAGACGGACGCCGAACGAGAGCAGCGGCGCGTGGCGGAGGCGGCACTGGCGGCGGAACAGATCGCGCAGAAGGACCTCCTCATTGCGGGGCACGTGAAGCAGAACTACCAGCTGCAGCGGCGCTACGAGNGGCGGCGGAACAGATCGCGCAGAAGGACCTCCTCATTGCGGGGCACGTGAAGCAGAACTACCAGCTGCAGCGGCGCTACGAGGCGCAGCAGGAGAACGTGCGCCGGTACGAGGTGGAGGCGGTGCGGCACAGCAGCGAACTCGCGGCAAAGGAGGACGACGCGCAGGAGCTACGGGCGAAACTGCGTCGCGTGGAGCTCGCACTGCTCGAGCAACAGTGCACACAGGACCTGCTCTTTGACCTCTTCCCTGGCGACCGCTCGCTGGCGGAGAACCGCAGCCTTATCCAGGCCATGCGCCAGGAGAAGGAGCAGCTCGCAGAGACGGTGGCGGCGCTGCGGCTTGACCTCGTCGCGGCGCAGCGCGAGTTGGCGGCAGCGCGGCTGCAGATCCACGGTGCGGAGCAGGCCCGGCAGGAGGCGGAGCTTCAGCTGCAGGAGGCGGCGGCGCTCGCACACACAGGAGG
>NW_008827750.1:0-1272 GCF_000691245.1 Trypanosoma grayi
GTATACCTCATCAGCCTTCTCCGATACCACCTTGGCTTCATTAAATACCAGTGTAGCCTTGGCGAGTGCATCGCCTGCGCTTTTTACTGCATCCGTGGCATACTCCAGTGCATTGGGAATATCCTTTTTAGCACGCAGATTTGTATAGTGCATGTTGAAGTCAATCTGCGCTGCAAAGGAGGCATGCTCCTTTGCAGAGTAAGCGCTTTTGAAAGCTCTCTGAGCGGCATTCGTTGCTTCATTGGCGCTGCGATATAATCCCGTAACACTGTCTTGAGCCTCTGTCGCCCTACGAGTAACCGATGCAGCAATCTTCTCTGCTGCCGCAATGTCTGCCTTTGCGTCTGGAAACATTTTTACCATACCCTGAACTTCCTGAAGTGCCGAATTCAGTAAATCCACTGCTGAGATCACTTTTTGTCTTGCGGTTGAAGTTTCCCTTCCTGTTTTTTGACAGGATTGAAATACCACTTCAGTCTTTTCCAGTGCATCATTGGCCTTCTCTTCGGCAGCTTTAGCTTTCACCTGCAGCCCATTGTTTCCCACTTTGGCGCCTTTCTTCTCCACAACACTGTCCATTGCATTCTTCAGGTCATCCAGTACTTTATAAGCAATTTCCACTGTTGCATTGGCTGCCTTTGCATCATCCACAGCTTTCTGCGCTTCCCTCATCCATGCGTCAGCTTTTATTTTGAAGCTCTCCGCACTCTCCTTTGCGGTCAGTGCGCGTTGGACAGCTTCACTCGCTGCAGCCTTTGCTTCCTGAGGGTTCGCTGACGCCTCTGCGGCCTTCACAGCACCGCTCCCAGCGGGGCTCATCTGCGCCGTGGCAGACGGCACCGCATGCCTGCTGGACGTCACACCACCGCTGTGGGGCGCTGCACTTCTGCCATATTCCTCCGGTGGCTTCTCCTGCGGCACCGCTGCCACGCACAAGGTCACACAGCACAGCGCGAGTGCAAACACAACCGCCTCCTGGCGCACAGAAACCATAAATGACATAAACACCGCTTGAATAATAATTGCGTACGGCGAGAAACAAGAAAACAGTGAAGGTCGATACACACAAAGGGCCTCCAAAAAGGAAGAAGACCAATAGAGGCATTCTGACGCAATGCGCAGACGAACTCAATTAAAGCATGCGGCAGTCGTAGGATGGTCTGGCTACGCCGCGAATTAGTTACAGTGTGAATCAATTACGGGCGACGCACACACCCGAGGAGAGATCAAAGCGCACAGAAAACGAAAACAAAGAGAGGCGAGAGCGACACG
>NW_008827751.1:0-1270 GCF_000691245.1 Trypanosoma grayi
TTTGGCAGGTGCCGCACGTGCAGGCAGGCAGCAGCAGCGATTACGTTGCGGAGGCGGCGGAGCAGTTGCGCGCCGTCACGCGCGAGTCGACACCGCGACAATACGCTGACACGCCGCGGGCCGGGCGGAAGCGAGGGACGTGCTAGACTTGGTGGGGGGCTGAAGGACTTCGGCGGCATGACGAAGCTTTCCTCCTGCCAGTTGCCCTGACAGCGTGCTATGAATGAGCCTATCTGTCTGCCTTTTTTTTCTCTCTTTTTTTCCCCTTTCCTTTTTCCAATGCGTCTGCTCTTTATCTCTCCTTTTCTGGCTTTCTGTGTGCGTGTATGTGTAGAGTATTGCGGCGTACATGATGGAGTGCTGCGTCCATTCACCCTGCGGGCGCTACCTCGTCCGGTACAAGAGCGACATGGAGACGATGTGCATAGATGTGGTGCCGAAGGTGTCCTCCTTCGAGCCGTCACCCACCATCCACTACGCTGCGGTGCTGCGCGAGTGCCACGTGGCGGAGATCACAACGGCAGCAGGAGTGCGGAAGGAGTTCGCCGCCTTCGCGGACATGACGTACAACGCCATGATTGGGCGCTCTCCGTGCGTCAAGTTCTTCATTGAGACGTGTGAGGAGATGAAGAGCCGCATCACTGCGGAGGTGGCGCAGCGCGGCCGCAACTGCGTTACTGACGACAGCGAGACCAGCCAACTCCCGGAGTCGTCTCGCACGCAGCGTTTCTTCACTCTAGACTACGACGTTGACTTCACGCGCGCCGTGTTTCCGGTGCCCCTTGTGGAGAGGACACCGGCAGCGGCAGCAGAAGCAGCAGCAGCAGCGAACAATGCGGAGCCCCAGCGACGCACTTCCGTTTGCCCACAACTCCACCACCAACTGCGGCAGCAGCACCAACAGCAATGCGTGACACCACAGGACGATGAGCCAACGAGAGCCGAGGTTGACAGCAGCAGCAACAGCAGCGGTCAGGCCGCCATCATTACAAAGCTGCGGGCGGAGAACGATAAGCTCAGGCGGGAGAACGATGCCTTGACACGACTGAGTAGAGAGAAGATGCTGGAAATGCAGCGGCTCTGCGAGGATTTTCAGAAGCGCGTGGAAGGGGCGCACGAGGTGGAGCGGCTCACGAAGAAGCTGTCAAGCCTTCGCGCGCGGCTGCGGCGGGCGGAGGAGGAGCGGGACGAGGCGCACATCGCCTTTGAACGGCTCAAGCGGCGGACACAGCGTCTGTCGTCTCCGCCTCCGCCTCCGCCTCCGCCCCCA
>NW_008827752.1:0-483 GCF_000691245.1 Trypanosoma grayi
ATTTTTGGCCAAATGATGTACGGGGATCCTGTATGAATTTCCGGCCATAAAGTTGAACGCCCCTCCCGAAAAGCACGTTTTTGACATTTTTCGGAAATTTATTTAATTTTCTACACCCTAAATTACCCACCTAACCCCTAACCTAACCCCTAACCTAACCCCTAACCTAACCCCTAACCTAACTCTTAACCTATCCCCTAGCCTAACCCCTAGCCAACCCCCTAGCCTAACCCTAACCCAACCCCTAACATACCCCTAACATACCCCCAACCTAACCCATAACCATTAACCAAGACAAATAGTAAGAGTAAAACTACTACCAACCAAACCCAACCCCACCGATCTCACAAATAAATAACTTAAATAGTAAATACCGATTAATTAAAATTTTAATATCACTAAATTACCACGATTATATCTATCATAGTTTTTATATGCATGTTATAAAATATAATTAAAGATAAATAAAATAATCACAAATCA
>NW_008827752.1:520-1269 GCF_000691245.1 Trypanosoma grayi
CCCATTTTTGGCCAAATGATGTACGGGGAACATGCATGAATTCCGGCCTATAAAGTTGAACGCCCCTCCCAAAAACCACCATTTTGGAATTTTAAGGACCCATGTTGATAAATTTTAATAAGAATACAAAGTTTAAATTTTAATATAAATTATAGATCATAAAACTAAAACACAATCCAATAAATAAAATAAAATAATAAATAATCTAACTACAATCATAAAAGTATAATCAAAGAATTAATTTATACTATATTACACCAACCCCAATCGAAACCCCTCTCCCTGGATTATAGCCATTTTAGGCCAAATAATGTACGGGGATCCTGTATGAATTTCCGGCCATAAAGTTGAACGCCCCTCCCNCCCATAAACACCTAAATAAATAAATAAATAAATAAATATTCTATAAAACCTTACCATATGAATTATATCTAACCTTTTCTATCACGATTCACGTATTTTGATGTTTATATATATCCTAAAATTCAAATAAAACTAATATATCAAATATCATATTTATTATCCACCCAGAAACAAACCCCTCCACCCAACAAAATAATCCGTAACAAAACAATACCCAAACACCGCATCTCTATCCATAAATAAATAAATAAATATTTAATATACCAAAATTTAATAGATAACTTTAACATTACACACTCACATTGAATAGAATCTTAATGGCCATCGTTATATAATAAAATAATATAAATTTAAATATAAACAATAAATACTTAAAATTAAATTCT